>NC_057798.1:803129223-803278347 GCF_018294505.1 Triticum aestivum
CATGGTGAGATGGCATGCTGAGCCCCGTATCTTGGCACGTGCAAACCAGAGAGGTTAAATAGGGCCTCCAAATTTCAGGGGCCCCATTATTAGAGATTACTAATGATATTGAAGAAGCTCAGGTTGGCATTCAGCTACCGTATGGCTGTACCGCTCTCGAGCAGTTTCAGTGAGTTTTCTTTCTAGTTTTGTTTGGATTATCCTGTTTACTCTAGTTTTCAGCTTTTTTACTTTTTACTTTTGAGTTTTCAATTTATATTTCACTTCATATTCAGTTTTTATTCATGTTAAGTTTTTAAATTTCATCTAGCTTTTCGTTTTCTTTTGGTTTTATTGTTTTGCAATTTTTCCTTTAATAATATTATTGCACATTTAAAAATTTATCAATAAATTGTGATTTTTTTAATATGCAGTTATCATTTTATGAAATATGGTGAACTTTTTAATATATAGTTAATATTTTATTATGTACGCTAAATAGTTTGAGTGCATACTGAATTTTTAGTACTACAAGAATATTATACAATACATAAGTTTATTTGAAATTATTTTTAAGTCACTAAATCCTAAAAATTATCTAATAGTTGGTTTTTCATAGGAAAATCAACTGAAAAATGTAAGCAGAAAAGAATACAAGAAAAGTCGCTCAAGGGACTGCACTAGTTGAAAAGTAGAAAAGGTTGGCATTCTATTTTTTTTAGAACCAGGTTGGCATTCAGTTAGTGACTGCTCACGACCAGTTACACTGAGTTTTCTTTCCAGTTTTGTTTAGGGTTATCCGTCTGGTTTTCAGTTTTCTTACTTATCAATTCATATTTCTTTCTTATTTTTATTTTTCATATTCGGATTTTATTCCTGTTTATGTTTTACCTTTTCCTAAATTCATCTTTGTTTTTTTCCTTTCTTTCGATTTCCTTGCATTTGTATTTTCTCATTTTTAATGATTTTGTTGTGCAATTAAAAATTTATCAATAGACTGTGATTCTTTTAAATACACAATTAAAATTTTATAATATATGGTGAACTTTTAAATATATAGTGAATATTTATATTGTACATTGAATATATTTTTAATACTCCTGGTTATTTATTTAAAGTATATATTTATATTAATATGTTTTTCAATATTTATATTGTAAAATACGCACAGTTAGTTTGCAAATGAAAATCAACCAATAAAAATGAATATTTTTTTTGCGGGTGGATAAAAATGAATATAGAACGAATAGAACAATAAGACTCCGTGCATCATGGATTGCACCATGGGAGTGCACCATGGATTGCCGCAGTGGGCTGGCAAATTACGCTCAATCTTCTGTGCAGCCTATACTATTTGCGGTCTTTCCAATTTGACGCTTCAACAAGACTCTGTTTTTCATAGTGTTTAGGACAGTTCAATCCTTCTAAAGTTTATTATTGGTCATGGGAACGTTCCAAAATGGAATTCTAAATTTGTTTTGTTTTATAACTTATTCACAATTTCAAATATGTTCATGTTTTAGAAATGTTCCTGTTTTTTTAACTATCCAGAAATTACAAAAAAAATATAATAAATTTTTAAAGATATTCCCAAATGTGAAAAAGCTTTCGAATTATAAAAATGTTCACAAATTTTGGAAAGTTAAAAAACTTAATAATGTGTCCAGAGGTTTGGAATTTTTTTGATATTTTTTATAAAATATTTATGCTTTTTTCCAAAAATTCTCAATATATTTTTTAAAAATCATCATTCATAAAATATTTATTTAAAAATGAGTCATGATTTCAAGACTGAAAAAAAAATTATTAAAAACCACGCAAGGCCAAAATAATAAGGAACCGTCTAAAACCTAGTATAACCAAAAAAACATTTAGCAACACTCACTCATGCTGGCTTGTGAGGGCCATCCTTCTAGTTGATGCAAACGGCATATCAGCAAATAGGAGGTCCCATTTATTTGACACTAGGTGCGTTAAATAGGTGGTGTCAAACAGCCGACCACCCATGTCATTGTTGTCTGAAATTAGTAGTATTACTAGATGATACCCCACACGTTGTTGCGGAGATGTTTTGTAGTATATTTCATCGATATATAATTGTGTGCAGCACGAATATTTAAAGTAATAAGGTGTCTGCTAAAACTAAAAATACATATAATTTATTGTGATTGATTATTATACTTTAAAACATAAATAGCATAATAGAATGAAATTTCTCATGCGTGTTTGCATGTTGAGGTGAATATTTCTATTTTTTTTAAATAATACATTTTTTATTAATTTTCATAAATATTACGCTCAATAAGAAAAATTCAACTATAATACACCGTCGGCCCGCTGCAGGCCGACTGGGCCTAGTTGGCCCACAGCGGGCCGATTGGATTCCAATCCGCCTACAGCTGGCCGACTGGCCCCTGTCGGCCCACTGTGGGCTGATTGGGTCGTGTCGGCCCACTGTGGGCCGACTGGAGCTAATTGGCTCGCTGTGGGCTAATTGTTTTTGCAAAAAAACATAGGCATAAAAAATATAGGTTTAAAAAAATGTTAATCATATAATTAAAAAATATTAAACGTGTATAAAAAAATGTTCCTGATGTATACAAAAAATGTACAATATATATGCAAAAAAGTTGACATAAAAATATGTTTTAAAAAGTGTTAAGCATGTATTTAAAAATAGTTAAATGTGTGTATAAAAAATGTTCCTTATTTATAAAAAAATTATAGAATGTGTATGAAAAAAAGTTGACACCAAAAAAATATGTTTGAAAAGTTGACATTTTTTCAAATACATGATTAAAAATTGTTAAATGTGTGTATAAAAAATGTTCCTTATCTATAAAAAAAATATAAAATATGTATGAAAAAAAGTTGACACCAAAAAAATATGTTTGAAAAAAAAGTTCTTGTTCCATACAAAAAGAGCAACCAATCATACTTATGTCCATGATGCTCTCATACCAGATCCGGAGCTGGGGACCCAATCAGCCCACAGTGGGCCGACAGGGGCCAGTCGGCCAGCTGTAGGCCGACTAGGCCCAGTCGACCTGCAGCGGGCCGATGGTGTATTATTTTTGAATTTTTTTTATTCAGTGTAATATTTATGAAAATTAATTAAAAGAAATGTATTATTTTAAAAAAATAGCCACTCATGGTGGCTTGTGAGGGTCATCAAATAGGAGGTCCCATTTATTTGACACTAGGTGCGTTAAATAGGTGGTGTCAAACAGCCGACCACCCATGTCATTGTTGTCTGAAATTACTAGTATTACTAGATGATACCCAACACGTTGCTGCGGAGATATTTTGTAGTATATTTCATCGATATTTAATTGTGTGCAACATGAATATTTAAAGTAATAAGGTGTCTGCTAAAACTAAAAATACATATAATTTATTGTGATTGATTATTATACTTTAAAACATAAATAGCATAATAGAATGAAATTTCTCATGCGTGTTTGCATGTTGAGGTGAATATTTTCCTATACATGGTTACATGTTGAGGTGAGCTTTTTGCCATGTATAATGCATGCTGAGATGACATGCTTCCATCAGAGAAATAGTTAATTAAGGCTAGCTATTTAAATATAGAATAGTACATAAGTTGAGGTTCTATGACGTTATATGTGCGGCAGTTGCAGTCTTGGGGATACCTGGACGTGTTTGCACAAAGTGATTAGTAGTGGCAGTGAACGCCGTGCAATTCCTATGGTGTAAAATAATTGTTGATTGCCCGCAGCGACCTGCTATGAGCTCGCCCAGGTTGGCATTTGGTTACTGCCGCACCTGAGCGGTTTCACTGAGTTTTCTCTCTGAGTTTGTTGGGGTTTTTCCGTTTAGCCTGGTTTTAGTTGTTTTTTCCAATTTATAATTCATTTCTCATTCTCTTTTTCATATTCGTTTTTTGTTCCTGCTTAAGTGTTTTTCCCCTTTCCACCTTTTCCCGATTTCATTAGGGTTCTTGTTTTTCTTTTGGTTTTCTTGCTTTTGCACTTTCTCCATTGTTTTAATAATTTTACTGTACAATGAAAAAGTTCTCAATATATGGTGAATACTTTTTAATATATAGTGAACATTTTTCAATATATGGTGAACTTATTAATATATAGTGAATATATTAAATATACACTGCACATTTTTAAAGACACACTGATTTTTTTAATATGTGACGAATATCTTTTTAATATATTTTATTTAGCATTTCCTAAATATTTAATTCCTAAAAAACGATCCAAGAGTTAGTTTTCCAAGGGAAAATCGACTGAAAAAGAAATAAAGGAAGTCGCTCAAGGGAGTGCGCCACGCATTGGCAAAGTGGGCTGGCCAACTAGGCTTGAACCTGTGTGTAGCCCTTACTATTTGACGCCTCTATTTTAGATTTCCCTTATTTGACGCTTGAAACAAGACTCCGTTATTTATAGTTTTTGGCACGGTTCAAACCTTCTAGAAGGTTTTAGACTAATTTATTATCGGTTTTAGGAACCTTCTAGAAGTGAATTTGCTGTTTTTTCCTTTTCTATTATTATTATTATTATTATTATTATTATTATTATTATTAATAATAATATTATTATTATTATTATTTTGTTTTGAGTGTTTCTTTCAGAAAATGTTTACAAGTTCGAAAATTGATGATTTTGAAAACTGTTCATGTTTTTAAAAACTTTCAGAAGTTAGAAAAACTATCGGAGTTTTTAAATAAATATTGGCAAAAAAAATTAGAATTTCAAAAACAGTTCCTGAAATTTTGGAAGCAATCACAATTTTCGAAATATGTCTGTATTTACAAAAATGTTAACGGTTTGATAAAATATTCACGTTTCTCAAAACATATTAAATTTTTTAAAATGTCCACCTTATAAAGAATGTTCATGAAAAATATTCATGTTTTTTATGTTGATAATTAATAAAATCTCCTAAGAAGTTGAATATACCCCCCAAAAAAATAAAGAACCATCTAAAACCTAGTAAAACAAAAAATATTGTAGCAACACTCGATTTAGCAGGTTAGACTAAAATGCGTTGGCCCAGTCGTCATGGTATGTGTGTGTCACCCTTCTATCTGGCGCAAGGAGAGTAGCACCAAATAGGAGGTCGTAGGAGTATCATTATTTAACACTAAAGGCGTCAAACATCACAGGGTACCACACCAAGCCGATGGAGGAGTACTAGTTCTAGACTTCTCGGTTAAGCCTGCGAGTGCAACTGCCGGCCCTCGGTTAACGCTAGCTTGAAGCTGTTGGGGATGAGGAGTCCGTGCGCAGCATGCAGCGGTGGAGCAGAAGGCGTCTGTAGTGGGTGGCGAGCGGACGAGGGCGTTGTAGCAGAAGGCGGTCGGTTTGGGGGTCGGCGGCGCACTCCAATGGCCGGTCGCCGGACGCGAGGAAGTAGTGGACACGCGCTTCCATGCCTCCGGTGTGTGCGGCGGGTGGCGGGGTGGGAGTGATGGCTGCGTGGGGATTTGCCAGGGTGGATCCCGACCAAGTGCTTCGTCCGGTAGCGCATGTGCACATATCAGAGGCGGCCAAATAGGGCGCGCACACTTTGAAGATTTTAGTATTAAATTTTGGTCGTGTCAGTACAGTACATCATCGGCCATATACATGTTATTGAGCTGTTTAGCATTATACTAGGCTTATGTATGTACTCCCTCCGTTCGGAAATACTTGTCAGAGAAATGGATGTATCTAGACGTATTTTAGTTCTAGATACTGTTAGAGTTAGAGATATTTACGTCATGTAATCTTAACTATCTCCTAATTCTATCTCTTCTTCTCTCCCGTGTAAATCTCTGGCTCCTCTCGCTGTATCCTTGCGATCGGCGAGTGCTTGTACTCCAAGGCAGGTTTTCTGCCACAATCAATAAATACCCACACGGCTCCTCTACGGAGGAGTAGGAACGCTTCCATCGATCCAATCTAACATGGTATACAGAGCCAAGTCTCTTCCTATCGTCTAGCAAAACCAGAAACCTAGCACCCTTCCATAGCCATGGCCACGAGCTCAAGCGCCGTCGGCCTCAACCTAGGAGCTCCACCAACAGAGAAGCTCGCAAGGGGGAACTACCTCCTGTGGAAGGCGCAGGTCATGCCGGCACTGCGAGGAGCGCAAGTGACCGGCCTCCTCGACGGCAGCGACGCCGCACCGCCGAAGACAATTGAAGTCACCAAGGCGGACAAAACCACGGCCATTGAGATCAATCCTCAGTATGGTCCGTGGTTATCGAAGGATCAGCAGGTTCTGAGCTACCTGCTGAACTCGCTCACCCAGGAAATCCTTGCGCAAGTCATTGGTAAGGATAGCACCTTCGATCTGTGGACTGCTCTCACCACGATATTCACCGCGCAGTCGCAATCTCGCATAACCAATCTACGGATGGCCATCTCCAACACCAAGAAGGGCAACATGTCGAGCAACGCCTTCATCGCCAAGATGAAGAACCTCGGTGACGAGCTAGCTGCAGCTGGGCGCCCGGTCACCGATCCAGAGATGGTGGACTACATATTGGCTGGTCTCGATCGGGACTATGATCCTGTTGTGGCAGCGATCGGCGCAATCAAGAACTCCATCAGCGTCGACGATCTATTCGCGCAAATATTGGCATTTGACCAGCGCATGGAGGTGCTCGGGGACGGACCATCATGTTTCCGCTCCTCTGCCAACTCCATCTACAGGGGGCGCGGACAGTCTCGTGGCAGGGGAGGACGCGGCCGAAGCACCAGAGGAGGGCGCGGTCGAGGGAACCGCTCTGCTTCATCTCCTGGTCGCGGCGGCTACCAGCAGCAACGGACTCGTCCCCAACCACAACAACAGCAGCAGCAGGAAGGCGATTACCCAGAGTGCCAAATCTGCTATAAGTTCCATGCCGGCGGCGCAAGAGCATGCTGGCATCGTTATGATGATGACCATGAGGAGAAGAAGGCAGCCAACCTCGTCACCAACAACTATGGCATTGACACCAACTGGTATGCTGATTCCGGTGCTACTGAGCACATCACCGGGGAACTTGACAAGCTGACGATGCGAGAGAGGTATCATGGTGGTGATCAGATACACACGGCAAGTGGAACCGGTATGGATATTACTCATGTTGGTAATTCAGTTGTTAAAACCCCCGTAAAAGATCTACATCTTAATAATGTCTTACATGTTCCACATGCTTCAAAGAATCTCATTTCAGTTCATCGCTTTGCTCTTGACAACAATGTTCTTATAATCTTTTATCCCTACTCTTTTGTGATTAAGGACTTGGCAACGAGGAAGGTCATACTTAGAGGAAAGTGTGAGGGAGGCCTATATCCACTCATATGATCTTCATCCTCATCATGGTCGAATAAACAAGCGTGGAGTGTCACCAAACCCTCTTCAGCAAAGTGGCATAGTCGTCTTGGTCATCCCTGTTCAGTCATAGTTAAGCATGTCATTAGCAAGAATAATCTTCCCTATGAGTCTAGTGTTGAGTCAATTTGTGATGCTTGTCAGCAAGCTAAGAGTCATCAGCTACCTTATCCCATATCTACAAGTGTGTCCACTGCTCCATTGCAGTTAGTTTTTTCAGATGTATGGGGACCAGCTCCCACATCAGTTGGCAGATTTTCTTATTATGTTAGTTTCATTGATGACTATAGCAAGTTCACTAGGATATATTTGCTAAAGAAACGATCTGATGTTTTCCAAGTATTTCTTAATTTCCAAAATCTTGTTGAACGTCAACTAGACTAAAAATTCTTGCCATGCAAACAGACTGGGGTGGTGAGTATGAAAAATTAAACTCCTTCTTTCAAAAGATTGGAATCTCCCACCATGTTTCTTGTCCCCATGCTCATCAACAGAATGGGTCAGCTGAACGGAAACATCGTCATGTTGTTGAAGTAGGACTAGCTTTGCTAGCCAATGCTTCCATGCCCTTAAAATTTTGGGATGAAGCTTTTCTCACTGCCACATATCTCATAAATATTCGACCAAGCAAAGTCATCAAATTCGAGAGTCCTATCACACGCCTCTTTGGTACTAAACCAGACTTCAAATCTCTTCGAGTATTCGGTTGTGCATGTTGGCCCAATCTAAGACCATACAACACACGCAAACTTGCGTTTCGTTCCAAAAAATGTGTATTCTTGGGATATAGCCCCATGCACAAAGGAGTAAAATGTCTAGATGTGTCCACAGGACGAGTTTATATATCCCGTGATGTTGTGTTTGATGAATCAGTTTTTCCATTTGAAACTCTTCATCCCAATGCCGGCGCCCTCCTTCGTCAAGAGATCCTACTTCTTCCGTCTACACTTCGAGATTTTGATCACGGGGGAAACAATTGCAATAACCAACATGATGATAGTATTCCTACTGGAACCAGTCCTTGTCTTCCGTGTGTGCAGGTTCCTGAAGAAAATGGTGTTCAAAATGATCAAAATGATCAAAATCCCATTCAAAATGAAGTGGTATTTCGTGTGGAAGAAGAAGACGAAGCTGGCGTGGCGAACGAGGAGGATCCTGCGGCGCCTGCAACTCCTGTGCGCCGATCCGCCTCGGATCAGGCGCGGATCCGATCTACCTCGGATCAGGCGCCGGTCGACCAGGCGCGGGCAGCGCTCGACACGTCCCCGCCAGGCCCACGCGGAGAATCTCCTTCGGCTGGCGTGCGCATGCAGCCAATCGCGAGGCGCGACTCGCGCGCGTGTCTGCCTGGTTCAGCTGGCGCGGGATCTTCTGCAGCAACAGGCAGTGAGGCACAAGGCGAAGAAGCCACATCCGTGGCCACTGGATCCGGTGCGGCATCTACTGATTCCTCTCCAGGATCTTCTGCAAACAACAATGCAGTGCGCCAGCGTGTACAACAGCCTCCGCAAATCATTTCAAGAGTTTCAACTCGACTACAAAAAGGTATTAAGAACCCAAAAATCAGAACTGATGGCACCGTTCGGTATGGCATGTTGTGTATTTCAGGCGAGCCAACAAAGTTGGATGATGCACTTGGAGATAAAAAGTGGAAAAAAGCTATGGATGAGGAATACACGGCTTTGATGAGAAACAAGACATGGCATCTGGTGCCAAACAAGAAAGGTAAAAATGTTATTGACTGCAAATGGGTGTATAGGATCAAGAAAAAGGCAGATGGCTCTATTGACAGGTATAAAGCACGGCTCGTGGCTAAGGGTTTTAAGCAAGGGTACGGTATTGATTATGAGGATACATTTAGCCCTGTGTTTAAAGCTGCAACAATCAGACTTGTACTTGCTATTGCCGTGTCTAGGGGATGGAGCCTAAGGCAGCTAGACGTGCAGAACGCGTTTTTGCATGGTGTTCTGGAAGAGGAGGTCTATATGAAGCAACCACCAGGTTATGAAAACAAACAAAAACCTCATTATATATGCAAGCTTGACAAAGCTCTTTATGGTTTGAAACAAGCACCTAGAGCATGGTATGCTAGATTAAGTATGCAGTTAAAACGTCTTGGCTTCATTACATCAAAGGCTGACACGTCACTTTTCATATATAACAAGGCAAACACTGTTATCTTCTTTCTCATATATATGGATGACATTGTAGTTGCAAGCTCTTCTCAGAAAGCTACTGATGCCCTTCTGCATGATCTAAGCTGAGAGTTTGCTTTAAAGATCTTGGTGATCTGAGTTTTTTCTTGGGCATTGAAGTTAAAAAGGTTCAGGATGGTATAGTATTGAAACAAGAAAAATATGCAAATGAACTCTTGGCTCGGATGGGAATGAAGGATTGCAAGGCATCACCTACACCGTTATCTTCGTCAGAACAGTTGTCAGCATATGAAGGGGAGCCACTTAAGGAAGAAGAAAGCACCAAATACAGAAGTGATGTTGGTGCCTTGCAATACTTAACCTTAACACGACCAGATATCTCGTTTGCTGTTAACAAAGTATGTCAATACTTACATTCTCCCACTTCTGCTCATTGGACAGCTGTCAAGAGAATTATACGGTATGTAAAGCATACTGTAGGTTTGGGGCTTCAGTTCAGAAGGTCAAATTCTACACTTGTTAGTGCTTTCTCTGATGCAGACTGGGCAGGCTGCAGTGATGATAGAAAATCAACAGGTGGCTTTGCTGTTTTCTTTGGTTCTAATCTTATTTCATGGAGTGCCAGGAAACAAGCAACAGTGTCCAGATCAAGTACTGAAGCTGAGTATAAATCTTTGGCCAATGCTACTGCTGAAATTATTTGGCTTGAATCTTTGCTTGAAGAATTGGGAGTAAAGCAACGTCGTGTTTCATGTCTATGGTGTGATAATTTGGGTGCTACTTATTTAAGTGCAAATCCTGTCTTCCATGCTAGGACCAAGCATATTGAGATAGACTTTCACTTTGTACGTGAAAGGGTTGCAGAGAAGAAGCTGGAGATCCGCTTCATTCCTTCAAGAGATCAAGTGGCTGATGGGTTTACTAAAGCTCTACCATACAAGCCATTTGAAGCATTCAAGAACAATCTTAATTTAGGTTAAGGTAGTTCAGATTAAGGGAGGGTGTTAGAGTTAGAGATATTTACGTCATGTAATCTTAACTATCTCCTAATTCTATCTCTTCTTCTCTCCCGTGTAAATCTCTGGCTCCTCTCGCTGTATCCTTGCGATCGGCGAGTGCTTGTACTCCAAGGCAAGTTTCTGCCACAGATCAATAAATACCACGCGGCTCCTCTACGGAGGAGCAGGAACGCTTCCATCGATCCAATCTAACAGATACATCAATTTTTATCCATTTCTCCGACAAGTATTTCCGGACGGAGGGAGTATCACGTATGCTGTATGCATTGACCGTCGCACAGTACGTAACACTGACAGTGAGAGATGGAACACCGTTTCTGGGCGGCCTAATTATCCGGTTATGCCGTCTTGACCATCATAACAGTACGTGACACTGACATATTTCTTTTTCTTTTTGACTAGACGTTATATTGACAGTGACAATGTACTTTGCGTTTCTCTTGGTCTTAAAGCTGATCCAGTCAGACATTACGATGTTACTGATGATCACACACGCGCTGAGAAGAAGATGCATACAATTTGACCTCTCATCTTATTACTAACTAAGACAACATGCTTGCACAATTAATTAAAAGTTTAAAACACACCGGCTTAACGATCACTCACTCACACTACGTTACATCGATAGAACATGTCTCTCACATGTCGGCGGCGATCCCCTCGTCGCGGGTGGCGGCGGTCTCGATGTCCCGGACACGCCTGTTGGGGGCGGCGCAGTTGTTCCGGATCTCGCCCTTGGTGCCGGTAAGGAGGTCCATGTTGCTCATCTTGGTCATGGACCTGGCGAACTGCTCGAAGAAGGCGCCCTCGTTGAGGGAGAAGCGGGTGGCCATGCGCTTGGTGGTGGGGTGGTCGATGAGGCCCTGGTCCGACTTGAACAGCCCCTGCCTCGCGATCAGGTCGAAGTAGTACTTGTTGTCGAAGGCGTCCGGCGTGCGCACGTCGAGGTTCTGCGTGAGGGTGCCGGCGGGGTTGTCCCCGGCGCACTTGTTCCGGAGAGAGGTCGCGAACTTGCCGTCGATGGCCGGGTTGGTGTCGAACACCGGCTTGAACCGGTCCTCGAAGGCCGGGCAGTGGGCGACGCCGAAGGTGTGCGCGCCGGAGAGGGACACCAGGTCGGCCACGTCGAGGCCGCGGTCGCCGAAGGAGGAGACGAGGGTCGACACATTGAAGAAGGGCGCCGGCAGGAGGCCGACCTGGTCCTTGGTCGCGGGGGCGAGGGCGTCGCGGCGGCCGAGAGCTACGTCGAAGCGCGGGCCGCCGGCCTCGACGAGGGAGTCGCGGGTGGCGAGCACGGTGATGTCGGCGCAGGAGACGGTGGGCCCGCAGGCGCGGTGCACGGCGGCGCGGATGCGCTCGATGAGGTCGAGCGCCACGGGGCGGAGGGTCTGGTTGGGGAGCTCGTTGAGCTCGCTGCCGGCGCCCTTGAGCAGCACGGACGCGTCGCAGCCCTGCGGGAAGCAGTCGTGGAAGAGGATGCGGATGAGCGCCGGCGCCACGCCGACGTCGCGGCGGAAGGTCTCGGCGACGTGGAACTCCACGATGTGCTCCAGGTCCGGGCACGTCGCGGCGTGGAAGGTCGGCGACAGCTGGCCCTCCGAGGAGTGGACGGCGGCGCAGAGCAAGGCCAGGACGGCGACGGCCGCTGCTGCTCTGGACGCCATCGCTGAGGCTGAGCTTCTAGCTTCTTGCACCTAGCTAGCTAGCTTAGCTACGTACGACTGAGGGAGGGAGGGAGGGTCGTGTGGCTTGCACAAGATACCCACTACCCCTTGCTATTTATACACCAAAGGGGAACGGCTAGTCACCTCCGAGCTGGCTGGCTCGATCCGATCCACATGTGATGTTCAAGTGGTAGAGATTAACTAGAGAAGAGAGAAGACTAGTCGCAGAAAGAGAGAGAGACTAATTGGAAATTAAAGGGGAAGATGCAACATGTGCAAGTTGCATGGACAAAGGTCAGGAAGATCAACTGGCCGGGTAGGGTAGGGTACCTCAGCGCGTGTCTCTTCCTCGAACTTTCCTCCTTGTTTCCACGTGAACTTTCACCTAACACCACAGTGACATGCATGTTGGACATACTATATTATATATGCAGGGAAGAAAGTGGCATAGATTGCTAGACAGATTCGATGAATCGAGTACGTGCTTGCTAATTTGGTAGGGCATAATTTACGGATCAAGCAAGAGCATCCAGTTGGATCTACTTAACGGATATGGAAACATTCTGAACGACACCGAGCTACGGGTTGAGTGATTGATTAGTTAATGGCGGCTAACAAAGCTAAGCTATAGCCTATAGGGGTGGTTGGTTGGGTGTCAAGTGTCGTCTTATCTCTCGGACGATGCATGCAAAGCTACGTACCACTTGCATGACAAATTAAAGCCGCTGAAAGTTGGCCACCGGGCACGTGCTGCACTGCACCACAACACTAGTATATTGGCCACGTACGTACGTACACTGGATCGGGTCAGTCATGGGCATGGTCGGTATGGACGCGTGCTTTCCTAGTTCCTATCCAAAAAGTCATTGGCTCTTCTATCGTCGCACCTCCTCCTCCTCCTCCTTCAGCATCATCAGCAAATAAATAAATAAATGCATGAAGACTTGTTCTTCTTTGCATGTCCACTGAAAGCTACCGCTGGAGGTGATCGGACAGACTGCATTTCTCCCACTCCATATGCACCACAGATCCCTACAAAACAGTGCACAGTATGTAAACTATGTAGATCACATAGTACTCCGTCATACATATAACATATAAACATAACAATTCGACATAGATATTTAGAAACATTATAATCGAGCACTTTTCGAGGCATCTCAGGCTATCAGATTCTCAGCCATCGATTCTCGCGATCCAATCGTTCTAGGTCGTCCGATTCACGTGGAAATCATTCTAGGGCGCGCCGTGGATCACGGTCGGCCTGATTCGTGAAGGGTCGCTACTCCGGTAACATTTTTGGAGGCCCATGGTTCATCCGGGACCGTGTACGTCGCTGCATCGAGCAGGCCTTCTCCCCCGATGAATGGAGCAAGCCCTTCACCTCCAACAGTTCCATTCCCACCCGGCTCGCTCCAACCCTAGCTGCCAGTGCGCCATGGGTGTCATGCCGGCGGCCGACGGGACGAAGCACGCGGCCACGCCGCCCTTTCCCAGACGCCCCGGTCACGCCACTTTCTTCTCCCCCTGATGGCCCTCACGAGCGTCGTCGCGATGAGGACCTGCTCCATCTCCCTCTACTACCCCGTTTGAGCGCCGCCGCGATCTCGACATGCTCCAGCGACACCGCCCCGATCGAGCTCCTCTACAACCAACAAGACCTCCGCCTTGATCTCCCTCTGCCATCGCCAGCAGTACGTGTTCCTTCTTCCCTCTTCCGTCGCGGTCGAGCGCCGCCGCCAGCAGGACATGCTCCAGCGACGCCGGCCCGACCTAGCTCATTCACCTGCACGCCCTCCAATCTGGCCAATACAACTCCATGACATAGTTGAAAAATAGTCTTTCTGGGCTATGATATTGCAACCTGGATCTTTAAGATTACTCATGGAAGTGATTTTAATGCCATTTTAGGCAAACATGAGTATCAAAATGGGCACCGTCTGATCAGTAGTTTTTGGTCACTGCAGGTCGAAAAGCGCAATGAAGGATTTTTCTTTCTCCTAGAGTCATTCATTCATATGAAAGGGGAAGTGCTGATAGATAAATCATATGTCCATACGCCATGTGCTTTCCTCTGTTTATCTTTCAGGGAAGTCATTTTTGTTCAGATTGAAGATATGCACTTCACCTTCATAATGTGTATTCTTTATGTTCCATCAACTCGAGTGTGTCATTACAGGTTGCAGACTTGCATTATGTATCTTCAACTATTATTTTTCTTGAATACACCTAGGACTAGCTGACCAGTGATAGATATTACTAATTTCTTTGGATTGTTATTTTGCAAAATTTGATGTATTGCCTTGGCCAACTCTTATGGGAATCTTAAGACCACTGCAGATTTATGAAGAACCATGAAAAAAATATCCACATCTATGGAATGGAACTAAAAATCTTGTGGGATTGGAAATAGCAGTTGATGAACTAAAGAAGATACAACTTGTCAGCTCCGTTAGGTTCTACTCTATGGAATTTCTTTTTTCATTTTTCCTGCTGTTAAACTGATGTCTAATATTGTATGACTTTTGGTTGGTCAGTTTTTTATTTGTCCGGGAAGGATGAACTAGATATCTAGAGATAAGGCTGTGGAGCAACTTCTACTTTGCCAGCCATGTTACATGTACTTGGAGATTTTTCTTCGTTGAAATTTAACCCATCTTTAAAAAAACCATCTGAATTGGTTGTACAGCTGAGTTTGCAACTTTTTTTGCTTATTTGAATGCACTCCATAATTAATGGATGTAATATTTAGAGGGCCAACAAATCGTTTTTTGCATATGGTACTAACTGTGAAGTTTCCTCCAATCATCACATATGTTCTGGTTGATGCTCTCATATTGTGGAAAACTGAAAATGTATGAATATATTACATATTTGAAGTTCTTTCCATTCCCAACAAGTGTCAGTGCCATGCCGCATGAGTTCTCAATTTGTTAAAGAGGTCATGACGTAAGTTATGCCATCTATGTGATATTCCATTGTCATGTCCATGATGAATGAAGTGAGAATTTCCTTGCAGTAGTGTCAACTAATCAACTTTAGGGTGACGGTAACAGGCAATAAAATCTGCTGACAGGTGCAGATCAGATGGTTGCTTTTTCTTCGAGGGTAGATCAGATGGTTGCTCTGCATTACCAATCGACCAGATAGTTAGAGTTGTGAGTATAGTTTCTCCTATTTCGATAGTTCATACATATATGAGTAATGAAGTGTTTTTGAGTAATTTATTATTTATTTATTAATAAGACACATACAGTTGCTTGATTAAATTACTTGCTATGCTTTGTGAGCAGTGGAGGATTTAGTACAAATTGTTCGCTTTGTCCCTAGAATTCTTACTTTTTTGTAAGATAGTTCCTCTACAATACATGCTTTTCCTTCTTCACAACCCATTGCCGAACTATGGCACTCCTTCGTTGCGAACCCCCTCTTCTATCACTATCACTTTATTGAAAAAAATAGAAGGGTGCAGCAACGTGTGCCATCAATGATCTAGTAACATTCAAAGTTCATCACAATCCGACCCAAAAGGGTCTGCCGGAGTTCATCACATAGCTAACTTAATGCTACTAATTTAAAATAAGAGAGGGCCGTTAGATTTCACCACTTCCTCGTCGGACACTTCCCCTTGGGGTCTTGAGAGCAGTGGCTGTCCTCGGCCTAGGCATTGGCGGCAGGCAAAGCGTCGCCATCCGTCGTGTCGTTGTCCGATGCCGAGGAGAAGGAGGAGATGATGATCCCTACCATGCACCGGGGTGCCGCGGAGCTATAGCTGCCCACCCGGCCTGCTATCGACGCAGCGGAAGAGGAGCTCCCGCCCAGGTCCATCCGCGACCAATGGAGGGTAATGCAAAGTGCTGGCTTCTCCTTGTCGGCCGCCGGCGAGATAGAGGACTCCGCGCGAGCTTCACCCAGTCGATGGAGTCGGAATCGCTGTCGGATATGGTGGAGGGTAGGGGATTGGGCGGAAAGAGGAAGGGGATGCGAAGGATGATGAGCGGAGAGGTCGAGCGACTGAGGTTTGCCAAGGGGGCTCGCCCGTGTTCAGGTTTTTGTGGGGGCAGGTGAGGGGTGGGGCGGGCCACATTTGGGCTGATGCAACAAGGCAGACACGCCCGGGCCTTCCATATCCTCCTTAGATTTGGAGTGAATATGAGGGGTATCGATCAGCCCAGAAATTTAGGGCCGGTACGAGGAGCTCGTCTGGGTCAGATCTTTTTTTTTTTGACGGGCCAGTGATCTGGCCGTCCGTCCGATTGTATAGAGAGGTTTGGGTTGCACGCCTGTAGACGCTCTTACAATTTGTTGTCAAATTTCTGACAGCTTTTTTTTCATGTTGGGAAAATTTCTGTCATCAGCCGGAACTGAAACTCTTGGTACCAAAATCCCAAACTCACGAGGGAGTGCTCCCAGTAAGCAAAAGCAGGCCGAATAAGACCCCACGTGTGCGAAACAACTACCATATCATCGGCTTCACAACTTTAATCATAATATCTCCAACAATATGTTGATTAGTTTCTTGGTAGATATATTCATGCCATCAATCAATAATGTCCTTCCTTCATCTGGTTTATTTGGCCCTCGTATTTTGGATCAAATTTTGGCCATTTATATAACTAAAAGCTTATGGTTTATATGCTATAAGAAGTATATCATTAGATTTGTATTTGAAAGGGGATTCTAATCATATCATTTTTGTGACATATAGTTTATATTTTATTAATTATGGCTGCATTTACAAATTAGAATTCATGGTTTGTTAAAAGTAAATATAAATTTGGAATATATTTATTTTTAAAAATATATCTACTACCCCTATAAAAGAAAGAGAGGGCGGAGAACCAAACAATCAGACCCGTTCATCAACAAGATCTGATGGCCCTTAATCCTCCCATCTTTAACGCAACAAACCACGCATCAAGCCACTAACAAACCATCTATCGCTAAGAGCATCTCCAACAGGCGCGGCAAAAGGCGCGCCCGCGCGGTAAAGTTAGGTTTTAGCGCGCGCCGGCTGATTCCGCGTGCTTCAGCAGTGGTGGGAACTTACCGCGCGCAGGAAGCGTTTGCTCGCGCTGGAGAAAGCGGCACGCGGCGCGGTAGATTTGGCGCGCCGCTTACCGCGCGCCTATAAATTGCCGCGCTCGCCACACGCACATCACATAGCCACGCACCCTTCCCTCGCAACCTCGCCGCCTCGCCGCCTCGCCGCTTCGCAGCTTTCCGTGCCACCACCGCGCCACCATGCCGCCGCGCCGCCGGTGTGCTTCGGGTTATCGCGGCGTCCGCGAGCGCCCCAACGGCTGGTACTCCGCCGAGATACGGTCTGGCGACGTCCGGCTCGGCCTCGGGACATTCCGGAGCGCGCATGAGGCGGCCCGCGCGTACGACGTGGCGGCATGGCGCTTGGACAGGCCCCGATCGCAGATGAACTTCCGGGACGTCTTCACGCGCGAGCAGGCGCAGCGCGTCGCCCCTCCGCCGCGTCTCATCACCGACATGGACCGTGCTGACCACGCTCGTCGGCAGCGCCGCCTCCTCGTCGCCGAGGAGGACGAGCGAGCCATGGCGGAGTGGCGCCGTCGCCACCTGGAGGACGTCGCCGACGAGCATGCCTACTAGGCGGAGAGGACGGCAAGGCGCCGCGCGGAGCGGGCTGACCGGCGTCAGCGGAAGGCATTGGCGAACGAGCAGTGCGACATAGTTTCAGCAGGTGGGAGGTCGTTCTTCACCGTGGACGACGATCGTTGGGACGACATATGGATCTCAACCTCGGACGACACCGACGAGGATGATGGTGATGGTAGCGACTTGGAGTAGTTTCTATCGCTGTATGCCGTAGTAGTTTCTATCTATCTATCTATGCCGTAGTAGTATCTATCTATCTATGTATGTCGAACTATCTATCTATCTATGTAAAATATCTTGTGTCGTTTATCTATGCAAAAAAATGTTTAGTTATTTAGAATGAGCGCGCGCGCTGCATTTTTACCGCGCCTGCTGGAGCTACACGCGCGCGGCTTTGTAGCGCGGCTGTTGGAGCAAACGCTGCGCGCCGCGCCAAACCAGGCGATGGGCCCACACCAAATCAGTTTTTAGCGCGCGGCGCGTTCGGCGCCTGTTGGAGATGCTCTAACCCAGCCCCCGCCGTTTGAGAAAAGAACAAACCGCCCGCACGACCTCTCTTTCCCCCTCCTCTCGTGGCATTCGCCTCGCCGCCCCTACCTCTAACCCTCTCCACCTCCTCCCGCGTAGTTCGCCTCGCCGCCCCGACCTCTCGCCCCCTCCACCTCCTCCAGTGCAGTTCGCCTCGCCGCCCCGACCTCTCGCCCCCTCCTCCTCCTCCTGCGCCGTCCACCTCGCCGCCCCGCAAACTCCCACAGCCGTTAGACGGAGCCGCCGCTGGAGCCGCCCGCCCCATCCCGCGCCCTTCGCCGCAGGGAGCCGCCAACACCTGTAAGCCGCCGCGGGTCGCCGCTAGAGACGGAGCCGCCCGCCCCACCCCACCGGCCTGTCCTTACGGGTAGGTCGCGACACTCGGGAAGAGCGCGAAGAAGGAGTAGGGGAAGGAAATGATGGCGGCGACGATGGAGATAAGGTGACTTTCTCCAGGCTCGGCAATTGCAAGAGAACGACCTCGGCGAGGCTGAACAGCATCAGATACATTATCCCTTCGTTGTTGCAGGTCACGTTGTGGCCCTTGTAATGGCGACATTTGCTGTATGCGCGGACCTGCACTCTTAAGGCCAGGAACTTCTTTCTTTCCATTGACTATCTTAACAAAATTACCGAACTCCTTCCTCTCTTCCATGTGGAGATGATCTGCAGCTCTCTGATGGATGGCAAGGCCTTCCCATTGAGTACCTGGGTTCCCTTGAGTTTCTCTTTCTTATGGTAAAGTTCAGTTTGCAGAACGATAGATTTCGGACCTTTGCTTCATACATAGTTCTGAATTTTGTTGCACGTGCATTTCTAAACTCACAACACTGAACTTGCTACATCTCGATAATATGCAAAAACTTCAGTTTGCAGAAATGGCAGATTTCAGACCTTTGGTTAACATGATGTTTTCCCCCGGTATCTGGCTCTTCTATAGAATGGAAGCCTGCGTGGAATCGCCAAGATGGACCAGGCCAAGGAAGCTGCACGATCTGCCGACGCACCTCAACATGTCACTCGGTGCATCTTTCTCTTGTAAGTTGTAAGGCCTCCATGGAATTGTTGGCTATATGCATGGAAATTATCTCCAATCATGTGTTGTAGTTCTGATCATCTTCCATATTTTTTTTGTAAATTTACCTATTTCATACTAAGGATTAGGAGTCTTATAAGAAATGAAACTTTTAGTTTGTGTGTACGTAGACTGGGTAGTGTGTCCGTCAGAAGCAAATCTGATGGGGTTGCGCAACTGACACTACAGCAAAATGTCGTGAAGCCCGCCTCGCCATGGAGGAGAATAACATATTGTTGTTCAATGGGATGCACAGTTTTTTGTTTGATTCATCAAGTATCCTTGGTGCTAATTTACATGGCTTAGACGCATTTGCTTTTTCTCAGTGGAAGAATATACCGTAAGGGCAGATACTAAGCTTTTGTGAAATTTTGGTTCCAATCGGTGATTTTCTTATTATAAACTGGTTGTGTCGCTACTTAAATATGGCATAAGGATTGAGGATGTACTTATTACTAGAAATGAATTTTTGCTATGTAGATTTACATGCTGAAGTGAAGAAATACCATGTGCTGATTCATGTGATTCTTCCCTCGCCGAAGGGTGATAGTGGGTTCCCTGCAGTTTAAATATGCTTGTACTTTCATACTTACCTTAGATGCATATTTGTTTCTTTAATCATTTTCTTGTTTTCCTTCTACGGCCTATCATTGCAATTTAACCTGAATTTATATCCATCTCCGCCAGATAACCTACCATATTTAACCTTGATTTGTTTGTTCAGTAATTGGATTATTCAGATTTTACTAACCTTATCTGTATCATATGTTTTTATCCAGAACTACGTCACATTTCACGTTTAATTGCATCATTTTTTTAGTGCTACAGATTACTCCCCTATTAATTCAAGTTGGAAAATAACAGGAAATACAACATTCTGGCTCATCTTTTCCTCGCAGATGGATAACCAACCAGGCGCGAATTCGTTCCAATTCCACTAAGTGTGCCCCGTTTCACAGACTTGACATTGCAGGGACGGCAACTGGCTCCCTAGACACCTTGCCAAATGCACCTCCAGAACAAGTATAGTCACACACATATAACTCTTCAGAAGCTCACGGTGATTATCCGTTTTTTCATTCTTGTTCTCCATCTTTGGATAGCCTTTGAGTGATGCTAAATCATCAGATCTCTGCTTTTGTTACTGACATAATAGTTTTTTTGGTACTTATACCGAAACTTTTTTTGGTTTCCGTAGACTTGTTCTTCCCCATCTACAAATAATGCATGATGCATGAGATTTGATTCAGGTGCTAGATGAGATTATTTGTTGAGAAACTGGTTTTATTATAGGACATTAATGTATCGTTTGCTGATATTTGTAAACTGTACGTGCAGGCTGCGAAACATGAAACCGGAAGATGAAAAAGAAAAAGCAAAAACACAAGAACTGAGATTGCTATTTCTGGTCTTGCAGCTTAGTCAGACATTACGATTTTGGAAACTAAAAGACGACATTACGATGCTACTGTAATCTTACACCGGCGTGGAAAAGGAAGCTCGGTCGACCCTATGCTAGGAAGCATACGAACTAAGCACACTCATCTTATTGACTAGACAACACATCACACTCACACACAAACACATCGTGCGTGCATCCTACCGTTCACTCACGAGCACTACATTATTTCTGTTGAGTATATTGATAATTAGGAAGTATAGGATAGACTAGGATTCGGTCCTGCCTTGTCTTGTACTTCAAGTTGGTCTTTGTACTCCTATATATATGCCCACGAGGCTCAAGCAATACAACAACTATTCCACCAATCCTCTCTCTCTCCCTTCCAACATGGTATCTATCGCAAGTCGATCCTAAACCCTAGCCGCCGCCGCTTCCGCACCCGCGCGTCGCCCCCGGGGCGGTCGGCCTCCATGACCGCCGCCGGGGGCCGCGCCGCCCGTACCTAGGGTTCGTCCTCCGGCCATGTTGGCCCGCTGCCCTAGAGAGTCTTTTTCCCGATCCTTTGATCCGGGTTTTCTCTCTCGTCGGTCGCTTTGATCGGCGTCTACTTTTTGGTTTTCCGGTCTTTGTGATCCGGTTTGCGTCGCCCACCGCCGCCGTCGACCCTGTGCGCCTCTACTCCGACTTCGGCCTCGACTACACCGGCGTCTTCACCGACCCGGCGGCCTACCCGCCGGTCGCCCCGACCCGGCGGCCTCGCGTCATGCGGCGGCCCTTCACCGCCGCCGTTCGCGCGCCGGCCCGCCCGTCGATCTACGCCGGCCGTCACCGCCTGCTCCGACCGGGACTCCTGCATCACCCCGACCCGGCGGCCTCGCGCCATGCGGCGGCCAATCATAGCCGCCCTGCCGCCTGCCGCCGCCGACTTCATCTCGGACTCCGCCGCCACCACGCCTTCACCGAGCGGTGTCCCCGACCTCGCGCGCAATCGGCTTGATCACCCGCTCGCCGCCGCGATCCGCCTCATCTACGCCGCGCGACCGACCTGGCCCGTCAGTTACGCGCGCCTTCGCAGGTCCCGTGAAGATCGTCTCCGAGTTCAGCGTGCCCCTCCGTCGATCGAGCAACGGGCTGCCGCTGCGCTACCCCCGTAGCCGCAGCGCCGCCGCCCCATGGTTCTTCTCCCGGCTGCACCGACCCGCGTCACCGCTGCGTCGCCCCTTCGGGCCGTAGTGCCGCGGCCCGCGGTCCACCCCGCCATCCCGAGGCCGTCCCTGCGGTTGCACCGACTCGCGAACCGCCGTTGCGTCGCCCCTTCGGGCCGCAGCGTCGCGGCCCGCGGTCCCCGCTGCCGCCCCGAGGTCTTCCCGCCGTCGCCCCGATCCGCCTGCCGCCGCTGCGTCGCCCCTTTGGATCGTAGCGCCGCGGCCCGCGGTCCACTCCGCCGTCACCGCGCGTCGATCTCCCGTGGTATGCGCCGCGCCGTCTCCCTTGGCGCGGGAACACCACCGTCCGCGCCGGTCTTCGTCACGCTGTCAGGGTTCTTCGCCTACTTCGAGCACCGCCGCCGCACTGCTAACCTAGCCGCCGCCGCCGCCTTCAGGCCGCCGCTGCCGCTCTTCTTTGGCCGCCGCCGCCGCCCGTCCACCCCCTTCGTCTTCGTCCAGCACCAGCTCGTCGCCAGCGTCGCCGTCATCTACCCCGACCACTTCATCTACTCCGACAACCGCGGGCGACATTGGCCCCGTGCCGATTGGCGCCGCAACCGTCGTCGAGTCCTTCTCTGCTGGCCTCTCCGACTTCTTCGACATGGCGTACAGCTTGTGCAGGTCCCAGTCTATGCATGCCCGGTACTGGCAACACCGCCGCGTGCCTTCGTCCACGATGTGTCCCCGGGCCTGGCAAGCCTGGCGCGGCGCTTCGTCAACTTCGTCTTCGTCCGTCTACGCATGCCCGGTGCTGGCAACACCGACGCGTGCCTTCGTCTACGATGTGTCCCCAGGGTTGGCAACCCCGGGCCGACGCGTCGTCAACATCATCTCCGTCCTGGCGCACCACTACTTCGACACCACTGCGCCCACGACTAACTCGGCGCCCCCTTGCGCCCGCGGCTCCACGGCGACTTCCTCGACACCGGCCACCCCGACTCGACATCGACCACGGCATTCTTCGCACGGCTACCTCGACCACGGCTCCACCACACACGCTCTCGGCTACATCGACAAACGGCACAAAGGGCTACCGCCTGCTTGAGCAACCTCGTCGGTTTTCACTCCAGCCACGACTCCGCGATGCGTCGACCGTTACGACTGTGGGGGGTGTTCGTCGGCTTGCCTTCGGATTCTTCTCCAGTCTCACCGTCTGCATCGCTACCGTTGTGACTGCGGGGGAATGTTGAGTATATTGATAATTAGGAAGTATAGGATAGACTAGGATTCGGTCCTGCCTTGTCTTGTACTCCAAGTTGGTCTTTGTACTCCTATATATATGCCCACGAGGCTCAAGCAATGCAACAACTATTCCACCAATCCTCTCTCTCTCCCTTCCAACAATTTCATCTCTCACATGTCGGCGGCATGGCACTCCTCATCGCCGTGGGCGGTCTCGATGCTGACGCGCTTGTTGGGGACGGCGCAGTCGTTCCGGATCTCGCCCTGCTTGCCTATGAGCACATCCATGTTGGCCATCTTGGTCATGGACTTGGCGAACTGCTCGAAGAAGGCGCCCTGGTTGAGGAAGAACCGGGTGGCCAAGGCCTTGGTGGCCGGGTGGTCGATGGGAAAATATCCTATGGAGCTTAGGCTCATGGAAACCCCCTTATCTAGCCATTCAATTCTGCATTGCGATTTGTGTAAGTACTTTTCTCTTTTTCGTTTCTCTCATATAGTTTAATATATGAACTTCATACTTTTTCAGCACAACAGAACATTCTTACTAGAATGTGGGAAAAATACTTTCATATTTTTTCGCGCATCATAAATAATAGAAATAAGATTTTTTAATTAAAAAAAATCTCATTTTCTATATTATTCTTGGACAAAAAAAATCTGAAAGTTTTATCCCACATTGTTCTAAGAATGTTTTGTTGTCCTGGAGAGTTTCAAGTTCATTTGTTGTTTTGTTTTGAAGAAACAAAAAAAAAGAAAGTTTTCATGTAGTAAGTTTTGTGTAGTACGGATCTCAAAGCAACATTAGATGGTGAGGATAGGAGGTGTCCAGGAGCCCGTGCTCGATGAGGAACTGGTCTGACTTGAACAGCCCCGGCCTTGCTACCAGGTCCAAGTAAAACTTGTTGTCGAAGGCGTCTGGCGTGCGCACGTCGAGGTTCTGCGTCGCGGTGCCGTTGAAGTCCTTGTCGCACTTGTTCTTAAGCATCGCGGCGAACTTGGGGTCGATGGCCGGGTTCGACCCGAAGCCCGGCTTGAAGCGGTCCTCGAAGACCGAGCAGTGTGCGACGCCGAAGGTGTGCGCGCCAGAGAGGGCCGGCCACCAGGTCTGTCACGTCGAGGCCACGGTTCTTGAAGGACTGGATGAGCGTGGGCACATCGGAGGAGGGCGCCGGTAGCTTGCTGACCTGGGCGCGCGCCGGGGCGAGCGCGTCGCGGCGGCCGAGGGCCACGTCGAATCGCGGTCCGCCGGCCTTGACGAGCGCTTCGCGGGTGGCGAGCACGGTCATGTCGGCGCAGGACACCTTGTTGTCCTTGCAGGCGGTGTGCACCGTGTTGCGGATGCGCTCGATGAGGTCTAGCGCCGGCCCCCGAAGTGTAAAGTTAGGCCCCGTTGGCTGCTCACCGCTGGTTGCGTTAAGGAGCACCGATGCGTCGCAGCCCTGTAACCACGGTACAGTAATAAGCGTCATTCAATTGTACACACATACATAGATACAAGCATACTCCGTTTTAAAATGCTTGTCTTGCTTTTAGTTCAAATTCAAACTAAAACTATGATAAATATTTTGGGACGGAGGGAGTACATGCATATTTCTGACATTGTTACGGAAGGGTCTGTCAATTTATGGTTGGAGAATAGCGGAGAGGGTGACCCAGCGGTGAAAATCATGACGGGGAGTGATTGGTGGGAGAGCTTTTCGTAACTTTTTTTTGACGGAGAGTTACGGAAAGCTCTAATCCACGGATTAAAGCCACGGATTAGATCTTTCTGTAACTTTAATCTGTGGAGACTTGTCCGTAAATGTATCATTTTTTATGTACATGTAAGGAAAAAGTAGACCACACTGCCCGATTGATTCCATGCATGCATGGAGTAGCTAGGTGTCCATACAAGTTGCGGATCAAGCATCGATCGAGTCCATATATATAGAATCATTTTGAATGGCACGGCTCGTAATTTGTACGGGAATCTCTCGGAGGATGCATGCATCATGCATGCCTGCATGCCTATCTAGCTACGCACCACGTGCAAGACAAAAGCGCAGAAAGCGTGCAACTGCTCCACTGCACCGCTAGAGTTATACACTGCGCGCGTGCGTTGCTTGCCCAAGGAAAAGTCATGGCTCTATATTTCCTCTTCGATCGTCGCCAATCCATCGACAAGAAATTAAATTAAAGAAGGACGTCGCTAACTGTCACACGTGTGGACGTTAAGGAATCTGTCCATACGTTTTGTATGGTGTCTAAGAGGACCAGCCCACACGTCTGTGTGTGGGCAAAACAACTAGCGTCCACACGTATCTTTTTTCCCCCTCCCGGTCCCTCTTACACGCATGAGTGTGGGCGCAATAGATAACGCCCACACGCCCGATACGTCAGGTCTCATACCTCGTGGTCCTGCACGCCCCACGTGACACTTTACCGCGCGCCCTGCAGTTGCCATGGGCCGGACCCTCGTGCATGTTCGTTTAAGTGCAGTTGCCATGTCACTGAACTACGGTTGCCATGTCGGACAACTACAGTTGCCATGTTTGCTCAACTGCAGTTGCCATCTCAGGTCAAAGTTTCAGATTGCCATTTTTTGGACAACTACAGCTGTTGTCATGTGTGGTCTGGTCTACTACAGTTGCCATGATTTCAAAACTTTACAAATTGCCACCTACTAACACTAGACAGTTGCCATGTAGCACTATAAAAAAAGGCATGGCAAAAAACATGTTCGGGTAAAAGAGAGAGTTGCCATGTGCTCACAAGCACGCTTGGGCAGTTGCCATTTAAAAAAGAAAGAGTTGCCATCTGCTTACATGCACGCTAGGGCAGTTTGCCATGTACCATGCCAAACATATGTCAACTGACATGTTCGGATAAAAAAAAGAGAGTTGCCATCTGCTTGCCATCACACTAGGGCAGTTGCCATGTACACTGCAAAACGCATGGCAACTGGTAGCTTGGGTATGGAAGAGGAGGCGGGCGTGTGGGCGAGATGGCAAGCTGCCCACACACCAGCCCTTGTGCGTGACTGAAACTGGTGTGTGGGCGAACTGCTAAACGCCCACACACCGGCCCCTCCGTGTGGTAAAATGGATGTGTGGGCGACCTCTCTCACACACCACACATGCGAGTTGTCCTACATGGCATACAAAATCAGCTAATTCGTGTCAAGATTCGTGCAAAAGTTACTGGACGATGATGGAGACGTGTGGGTGAGTTGACTAACGCCCACACGTGTGGACGTTAACATTTCCGTTAAAGAAACGAGTAGCACCAATCGTGACATTTCTATCTGCATCCATGTTTACTTCCGTTTGCATGCAGCGAGCCAGTTTGTTTGGGAATGCAGATGTACGTGAGATGCGTATGAGCTGATGGTGTCAGATGTCCGTGCTGTGCATGCATGGCGAGAGCGACCGTGTGAAACGGTGGTGCATGCAATTATTGAGGTCAAACAGTCTGCATCGGAGTTAACCGAGTGAGTCGTTCATGTCTAAAATTAGTCAAGAAACTAGCTAGCTGTAATGTTTGTGTCCGAGGCATGTGGACCTCAGATCGGAGGGAGTAGTATGCATCGGAGTTGTCGCTAGGCTCCCGCTCCACGCCGACGGTCGCTCCGGCCCCGGCGACCACAGCCTCTCGCCGCTCGCTGCTCCGGCGTCCGGCGGCCACCCTCCTGTCCCTTCCCCTCTCCCATGCTCCCATGGACTCCCCGGCGCCCCCTGGACGTGGGCGCGACCGGCGCTGGCTCGAGTCCAGCCCGTCCTTGGGCGACTCCGCGAGGCCCTCCTATCGGCAGGCGCTCTGCGGGTCGTCGTCCGCCGCCCCTCCTTCAGCCTCGCCCCTGCCACCCCCGCGCGTCATCCACTCCGAGATCCACCGGCTCTCTGAGGAGGAGCCCGTCGAGGAGTGTGATCCCCGTGTTAGACTGTATATGGATACGTAGACTTGTGTATACGTGTTGTATTTGTACTTGTACCCTTTGGTACTTATATATAATGAGATAGCCGCACCCCCAAGGGTGTCGAGCAGTTGCCCCAATATTCTAGTCTTACATGGTATCAGACTAGGGTTCCCGTCTTCCGCTGCACCCCTTGCTGCCGCCGCCGCCGATCGCCGATCGCTGCCGCCGCCTAGCCCGATGGCCTCCGCGCACTCCGCCGCCTCGGCTTCCTCTCCTGCTGGCGCGCCCGTCGCTCCCTCATCGCCCTTCCTCGCATCCCCCCCGCTCGCCACGGCTTGCGGCAGCCGCGCTGCCCGCGAAAGCCATCTGCAGGGCGGGCAGGGCGGGCAGGAGCAGGGCGGGCCGAGCCTGCCCCAGCCGCCGATCGCCACTGGTGGCGCCTCGCCCTCGACCTTCGCCTTCGCGCCGCCACCCTGTCGCGGCGCTGCACCGTCCGCCTACGGGGCGGCTCCCCAACCCTACGGAGCCCCTCCGCCCTACTATGGCGCTACCCCGACCTACGCTCCGTGGTACGGCGCCCCTACACCAACCTACGGCGCCGCGCCACCGATGCCTTCTACCTGACCGATGCCTTCGCCGTCACAGATAGCGCCGTCACCCTATGGCGCGGCCTACGGCGCCGCGCCCGCCGTGTCTTCGGTGGCCATGCCTGGTCCGGTCGATGCCCCTTCCGGTCCTGGCTACGAGGCGTCCTTGGCCCTCGCTCCCCATGATGGGCAGAACATGGGTCCCCATGTGGGTTATGCTCCGGCGCCATCGCCGTTCTACTTCTCGCATCTTCTTCCGGTGAAGCTTACACCGGACAACTACCTATCCTGGCGGGCGCAGGTGCTACCTCTCCTACGGAGTCGCTACTTGGAGGGCTATGTTGATGGCTCTATCCCGTGTCCGCCGCCGTATCACCCGGCTCATCATGTGTGGGTGGCCCAAGACCAGGCGATACTTTCGGCCATCCAGTCCTCGCTGACTCCGAGCGTGTCGTCGCTTGTCATCTTCGCCGCGACATCCCGGGAGGCTTGGTCTGCACTTCACAGCAGTTTTGCCTCTCAGTCTCAGGCGCGTGCTCACTCTATCCGCACTGAGTTGGGGGAGACCAAGCTTGGAGGCCTCACCATCACGGAGTACTTCAACAAGATGTCAGGACTTGCAGACACGCTGGCCTCCATTGGCCAGCCCCTTGGAGATGAGGACTTCACCACTCATGTGCTCAATGGCCTCGATGATGACTATGACAATCTCATTGAGAACGTCCATGGGCGCGAGGCGCCTCTCCCGCCACGGGAACTGTATGCGCGGCTCCTTGGTCGCGAACAGCGCATCAAAGCGCGTCGATCTACTCCGAGTTTTGCCTCTGCTAACGCCGCAACCCGTGGCAAATCGCAGAAGCCGTCGCTCCCTGCCAAGCCGGCGGGCACATCTCAGCCCTCACGGGGCGCCGCGCCGTCCATCACAGGGGGATCGCGGCCGGTGGCTTGCTGCCCCAGTTGTGGTGCTCAGCAGGCGTGCCAGCTGTGTGGGATTGAGCGCCACGTAGCTTCTCGCTGTCATCGCCGCTACAAGCAAGATTTCCTTGGCCTCGGCAACAATGGCAAGGGGAATGAAAAACAGGCGGCCGCTGCGGTGGTGGGTCATGAGCACGGGCGTACTCCATCCTACTCGATTGATCCCTCGTGGTACATGGACACGGGAGCTACCAACCACCTCACCAACGACATGAGCAAGCTCTCGGTCCAGGAGCCATATCGCGGTCATGATCAGGTGCACACCGCTAACGGAGCAGGTATGCGCATCTCCCATGTTGGTCAGGCATCCCTTCTTGCACACAATTCACGAAAACTGCATTTGTCTAACATCCTTCGTATTCCCACTGCTTCGCGTAGTTTGTTGTCTGTTCCACAACTTACTCGTGACAATAATGTCCTTGCTGAATTTCACCCTTTTCGTTTCTTTATCAAGGATCGGGACACGAGGGCCGTTCTGCTTAGCGGTCGTCTTCGCCGTGGCTTGTATGCACTTGACGCGCCAACCGCACCTCCCATGCAGTTTTCTCCTCAGGCGTTCAGTGGTGTTCGTGTCTCGCCTACACATTGGCACGCGCGACTTGGTCATCCTGCCGCTCCCATAGTCCGTCATGTGTTGCATCGTCATGAGCTACCAGTTGTGTCAAATAAAACTGCTGAAACTATTTGTGATGCCTGTCAGCAGGGCAAGAGTCACCAACTCCCGTTTTCAGAGTCTAGTCGTGTTGTGAAACATCCTCTTGAGCTTATTTTTTCCGATGTATGGGGTCATGCCCAAACGTCTGTTAGTGGCCATAATTATTATGTCAGTTTCATTGATGCTTACAGTCGGTTTACCTGGCTCTATCTTATTAAGAAAAAATCTGATGTGTTTGATGTGTTTATCCAGTTTCAAGCACATGTTGAGCGTCTCCTTCGCCAGAAAATTATTCATGTCCAAAGCGACTGGGGGGGGGTGAATACCACAACCTCAACTCATTCTTTAACAAGCTTGGGATTACACACCGTGTGTCTTGCCCCCATACGCATCAGCAGAATGGGACTGCCGAACGTAAGCATCGTCACCTTGTAGAAACTGGCATCACTTTGTTAGCTCATGCCTCCGTACCTTTTAGGTTCTGGAGTGATGCTTTCTCCACTGCCTGTTTTTTGATCAATAGGCTTCCTTCACGACTACTGAATATGAAAACCCCACTTGAACTCTTGCTCAATGAAATCCCAGACTACACCTTTCTCAAAGTCTTCGGGTGTGCCTGTTGGCCTCATTTGCGTCCATATAATAAACATAAGCTAGAGTTTCGGTCGAAAAAGTGCGTTTTTCTTGGGTATAGTTCCCTTCACAAAGGGTACAAATGCCTACATGTTCCCACCAATCGCGTTTACATTTCTCGTGACGTTGTTTTTGATGAGAATGTGTTTCCCTTTCGTGCACTTCCGAATACCTCTATCACTCTTATGCCAGACGCTTCTTCTACCACACCTCTGCCTGATCAATTTGTGGATGTTGCATATGCTCCTGTGTTGCTCCCTAACCATGCTGCAGGTGTTGGCCGTGGCGCTCGTCTCGAGCTCCTTGAAGAACAAGCACCGGCGCGTCCGGAGGACGATCGCGTGCATGGGGCATGCATATCGGGCGGCACACCGCAACCCGCAAGAGCTGCGCCCGCGGCTGCCTCGCGGGCATCGCCCGACCCCGCTCCGCGAGCGGCGTCCTCGCCCGCCTCGTGGGAGTTGCCCGAGCTGGCCTCGCAGGAGGTTGCTCCTGGGCCAGCCACGCCAGGCTCGCCTGGGCCGGCTTCGGCTCCCGATGGGCCGGCCACCCCAGGCTCGCCTGCTTCTTCGGCGCTCAGCGGCTCCGGCGTGGGCCTGGGCGACGTGGCCGTGTCGGGCGCCACACCGCCCGCCTCCCCGACGCCCAGTGGCTCCGGCGCGAGCCCTGGCGACTCGGGGTCGCCTTCTTCATCGCCTGCATCATGCCCTGCATCGTCACCACAACCTGTTGCTCCTCGACATCGCACGCGTAGTCAGACCGGTGTCTTTCAGCCTAAGATCCGGACCGATGGGACTGTTGCGTGGCTCGCCGCGTGCATGGCTCATGCTGCTGCGGATCCCACTGCTGAGCCTCGCCACTTTCAGGCTGCACTAGGCATTCCCCACTGGCGTGCCGCGATGGAACAGGAGTTTCAAGCATTGCTGAAGAATGACACCTGGCAGCTTGTTCCTCCAGTGTCTGGGGTCAATATCATTGACTCTAAGTGGGTGTTTAAAGTTAAACGGCATGCTGATGGCTCCATTGAGCGTTACAAGGCAAGGTTAGTGGCTAAGGGCTTCAAACAGAGGTATGGTCTTGACTATGAAGACACGTTCAGTCCAGTTATCAAGCCTACTACCATTCGTCTGCTACTATCCCTTGCTGTTACTCGAGGATGGTTTCTCCGTCAGCTTGATGTGCAGAACGCTTTTTTGCATGGAGTTCTGGAGGAGGAGGTTTATATGCGTCAGCCACCAGGGTTTGTGGATCCTGCACGTCCTAATCATCTCTGTCGTCTTTTTAAGGCGCTCTATGGTCTTAAGCAGGCTCCCCGTGCCTGGCATGCACGTCTTGGTTCGGTTTTGCGAGCACTTGGGTTCATTCCTTCTACTGCTGACACATCACTGTTCCTTCTTCAACGCCCTGAGGTTACGATGTATTTACTGGTCTATGTTGATGATATTATTCTCATCAGTTCCTCAGATGCTGCGGCAGACCGCCTTGTGGCTGCATTGAGTGGTGATTTTGCTGTTAAGGATCTCGGTGCTCTGCACTTCTTCCTTGGTCTGGAGGTGTCACGGTCTTCTGCTGGAGTCACTCTTACTCAGAAGAAGTACGCTCTGGATTTGTTGCGTCGTGCTGGTATGCTGCAGTGTAAACCTGTCGCTACTCCTATGTCTGCCACTGATCGGTTGTCTGCTTTTGATGGTGACCCTCTCTCCTCTGATGATGCCACTGAGTACCGCAGTCTTGTTGGAGGCCTGCAGTATCTTACTATCACCAGACCAGATGTCTCTTATGCAGTCAATCGTGTCTGTCAGTTTCTTCATGCGCCCACGACATCCCATTGGTCCGCTGTGAAGCGCATTCTGCGATATATATGCCTCACTGCATCTCATGGTTTGCTTCTCCAGCGTGCGCCGTCTTATGAGATCTCGGCCTTCTCTGATGCTGACTGGGCTAGTAGTCCTGATGACCGGCGATCCACGGGGGGGGGGGGGTATGCAGTGTTTCTTGGTCCCAACTTGATTGCCTGGAATGCTCGCAAGCAGGCTACGGTGTCTCGCAGCAGCACAGAGGCCGAGTACAAAGCAGTTGCTGATGCAACAGCTGAGATCATTTGGGTTCAGTCCTTGCTGAGGGAGTTGCGAGTTCCTTCAGTTCACCCTCCAGTGCTTTGGTGTGATAACATTGGTGCTACATACTTATCATCTAACCCAGTGTTTCATGCTTGAACAAAACATATTGAGGTTGACTATCACTTTGTTCGAGAGCGTGTTGCACAGAAGCTGCTTAGCATCAAGTTCATATCATCAAAGGATCAACTTGCTGACATCTTCACGAAGCCTCTTCCACAACCACAGTTTGTAGGCTGCAGGCGCAATCTTAACTTAGTTTGTAGTTCAGGCCACAGTTAAGATTGAGGGAGGGTGTTAGACTGTATATGGATACGTAGACTTGTGTATGTGTGTTGTACTTGTACTTGTACCCTTTGGTACTTATATATAATGAGATAGCCGCACCCCCAAGGGTGTCGAGCAGTTGCCCCAATATTCTAGTCTTACACCCCGCAGCGGCGCCGCCCGCGGCAGCGCTCTCCCGCCGCGTGCTCGCCCACGCCCCCCGTCGCCCCGCCTGCTGGGTGTGGCCGGCGCCGGGCCTCGGAGGAGTTCTGCTCGCGCTGCCGCTACCACGGTCATCCCAGATCCGAGTGCCGCCGCGACATCCGCGGCGCGTGCTGTGGTTTCTACGGCCATGTGGTGCGCATGTGCACCAACCCGCGCTCGCTGCCGTACCCCTCGCGCTCGAGGGCGTCGCCCAAGCGACTCCGAGGGCCTTCCCCGCCGCAGCCTTCGCCTTCGCCGGCGCCTTCGGCTTCGTCCTCGTCCGTCCAGGGGTCCTGGCAGCCTGCGTCTTCCGGGCTCGCCGCCTCCTCCCCCCGTGCTTCCAACGCCGCCCGACCCGCCTCCCCCTCCGCCCCCTCTCTAGCCACCCTTCGCAGCGTCCGACCGCTGCGCCCACATGTTTCCTACCTCTGTCCGCGGAGATCGACGCCACTGAGGAGGAGTCCAGCGTGCGTTGCTTGCCACTATTGCTGGGTGCAGGACGGGGGTCTCGTGCCAGGAGGTCGCCGACGTGATCTGCTTGCGTTTTGGCATCCCGGCGGCGTGCTTCTCGGTTCACCGTCACTTGCCGGAGGATTTCCTCATCCGCTTCCAGCGTGCTGAGGATCGGGCCCTGGTGGCCAACGATGGCGTGCGGACCGCCCGCTTCTGCCTGCTCCTCCACCCGTGGAGCGCGCTTGCTGGTGCGGTGCAAGTGCGTGCCCACTTCCGGGTGCACCTCGAGCTCACCGGGGTGCCCAACCATGCCTGGCACCGCGCCACCGCGATCACGCTGCTCTTGCCATTCTGCCTGGTGGAGCACCTCGAGCCACGAACTCGGCGTGGCATCGACCTGTACATCTTCAGGCTCACTGCTTGGACGGCCAACCCCGGCGCAATCCCCCTCGCCGCCTACCTCTTCCTCCTAGTGCATGATGGCGTTGCCCTCGATAGGGACCCTGACGTTGCCGAGAGCGCATTGGCCTGGACCTACTGCATTTTCCAGTAGCGATTCATGTGGCCTGCTGTGAGGATTTCCGTCGACCTGCCCCGCCGCCTCCACCGCCGCGTCATTCTCCTGGCCCCGACTCCGATGATGGCGCCGACCCCGGCCAGGACCCACCACCCTTCCCCGAGCCTAGGCCGCGCCACTACGATCACCCTCCTGGGCCGCCGTGACGTGATGCTGACGGCCCCTCACTCCGGTCCAGGCGTTCCAATCGCCGCCGTGGGGGTCGTCGCCACAACCGCCTGCTTGCCGTTTCACGCATCTGGCATGGGGTACTCGGACCGTACCCGCCGGCCGTACCTGGCATCATGCGGGGCCCGGCAAAGCTGCGCTTGGGGGACAAGGCGGCTTTCCAGAAAGCCGCGACGAACGTGGGCCCTATAGTGACAGTTGGGCGACCCACCCCTTCTGAGCCCGTTGGCGCGGCCTGATACGTCTCCAACATATCTTTAATTTTTGATTGTTCCATACTATTATATTATCCATCTTGGATGTTTTATATGCATTTATATGCTATTTTATATGATCTTTGGGACTAACCTATTAACGTAGAGCCCAGTGTCAGTTTCTGTTTTTTCTTGTTTTTGAGTTTTTTAGAAAAGGAATACCAAATGGAGTCCAATTGACGTGCCAATTTTTGATGATCTCTTATGGACCAAAAGAAGCCCCCGGAGTAAAAGAGTTAGGCCAGAAGAGTCTCGGGCCGTCCACGAGGGTGGAGGGTGCGCCCTACCCCCCTGGCGCCCCCCTTTCTCGTGGACGACTCGAAGACCCCCCTGACATGAGAGCTACATCAAAAATTCCTATAAATACAGAAACCTCCAAAAATAAACCTAGATCGGGAGTTCCACCGCCGCAAGCCTCTGTAGCCACCAAAAACCAATCGGGACCCTGTTCCGGCACCCTGCCGGAGGGGGGGGGGGATCCCTCACCGGTGGCCATCTTCATCATCCCGACGCTCTCCATGACGAGGAGGGAATAGTTCACCCTCAGGGCTGAGGGTATGTACCAGTAACTATGTGTTTGATCTCTCTCTCTCTCTCTCTCTCTCTCTCTTGTTCTTGATTTGGCACAATCTCGATGTATCACGAGCTTTGCTATTATAGTTGGATCTTATGATGTTTCTCCCCCTCTACTCTCTTGTAATGGATTGAGTTTTCCCTTTGAAGTTATCTTATCGGATTGAGTCTTTAAAGATTTGAGAACACTTGATGTATGTCTTGCATGTGTTTATATGTGCTGACAATGGGATATTCACGTGATCTACTTGATGTACATTTTGGTGATCAACTTGCGGGCTCAGTGACCTTGTGAACTTATGCATAGGGGTTGGCACACGTTTTCGTCTTGACTCTTTGGTAGAAACTTTGGGGCACTCTTTGAAGTACTTTGTGTTGGTTGAATAGATGAATCTGAGATTGTGTGATGCATATCATATAATCATGTCGACGGATACTTGACGTGACATTAGAGTATCTAGGTGACATTAGGGTTTTGGTTGATTTGTGTCTTAAGGTGTTATTCTAGTACGAACTCTATGATAGATCGAATGGAAAGAATAGCTTCGTGTTATTTTACTACGGACTCTTGAATAGATCGATCAGAAAGGATAACTTTGAGGTGGTTTCGTACCCTACAATAATCTCTTCGTTTGTTCTCCGCTATTAGTGACTTTGGAGTGACTCTTTGTTGCATGTTGAGGGATTGTTATATGATCCAATTATGTTATTATTGTTGAGAGAACTTGCACTAGTGAAAGTATGAACCTCATGCCTTGTTTCCTAGCATTGCAATACCGTTTACACTCACTTTTACCACTTGCTACCTTGGTTTTTTTATATTTTCAGATTACAAAAACCTATATCTACCAGCCATATTGCACTTGTATCACCATCTCTTCGCCGAACTAGTGCACCTATACAATTTACCATTGTATTGGGTGTGTTGGGGACACAAGAGACTCTTTGTTATTTGGTTGCAGGGTTGTTTGAGAGAGACCATCTTCATCCTATGCCTCCTACGGATTGATAAACCTTAGGTCATCCACTTGAGGGAAATTTGCTACTGTCCTACAAACCTCTGCACTTGGAGGCCCAACAACGTCTACAAGAAGAACGTTGTATAGTAGACATCAAGCTCTTTTCTGGCGCCATTGCCGGGGAGGTTAGTGCTTGAAGGTATATCTTTAGATCTGGCAATCGAATCTTTGTTTCTTGTTTTATCACTAGTTTAGTCTATAAAAGAAAATTACAAAAAAATGGAATTGAGGGTGCCTCATATGCTTCATCTTTTTAATGTCTTCCGTGAAAATAAGGATTCCGATAATTTTGCTCAATTGCTAGAGGAAGAATGCATTAAAATGTTTGGCACTAAATCTATGAATGATGAGCATGATTGCAATGTTGTTAATATGCAAAGCCACAAGCTTGGGGATGATATGTTTGATGAAGATGATATGTTTAGTCCCCCAAGTTTTGATGAGCAAATTTATTATGATAAAAGCATGCCTCCTATTTATGATGATTATTGTGATAACATGTATGCTATAAAGAATAAAGATAACCATGAAACTTGTCATCACGATTTTAATATTCAATTAGATTATGCCTCACATGATTGTTATTTTGTTGAGTTTTCTCCCACTATTCCGAATGAGAAGAATTTCGCTTATGTGGAGAGTAGTAAAATTTCTATGCTTGTGCATGATGAGAATAACGCTTTATGTGATGGCTATATTATTGAATTCATTCATGATGCTACTGAAAATTATTATGAGAGAGGAACATGTGCTCTTACATATTGCAATAATATCAAGTTTGTTCTCGATGTGTTGAAAATCTTGAAGTCATGCTTGTTTTGCCTTCCTATGCTAGTTGGTTATTGTTCCCATAAGTTGTTTGCTCACAAAATCCCTAGGCATAGGAAGTGGGTTAGACTTAAATGTTCTTTTCATATGCTTCATGATGCTCCCGTTATGTTTCAATTCTTATATTTCTTGTGAGCATCATTGTCATCATCATGCCTAGCTAAAAAGGCATTAAAGAAAAGCGCTTGTTGGGAGACAACCCAATATTTACCCCTACTGTTTTTGTGTTATAATATGATTAAGCTACTGAAATAATCATGTTTTATAACTTTTTTTCAATAAAGTGCCAAGTAGAACCTTTGGGAAGACTTGGGTTAAAGTTAATGTGATCTTGCTGTAAAAAACAGAAACTTTGCGCTCACGAGATTAGCTGTCATTTTTTTACAGGAGAGTGCTTTTTAGTTGATTCTTTTTGAAGAAGGTTAATAGACAAAGTCCTCACGTCCACCAATTTATTTCAGAATTTTGGGAGTTACACAAGTATTCGAGAGTTACAGATTACTACGGACTATTCTGTTTTTGACAGATTCTGTTTTATATGTGTTGTTTGCTTATTTTGATGAATCTATGAGTAGTATCGGAGGGTATGAACCATAGAGAAGTCGGAATACAGTAGATATTACACCAATATGAATTTATAATGAGTTCACAACAGTACTTAAGTGGTATTTATATTTTCTTATACTAACGGAGCTTACGAGTTTTCTGTTGAGTTTTGTGTTGTGAAGTTTTCAAGTTTTGGGTAAAGATTCGATGGACTATGGAATAAGGAGCAGCAACAGCCTAAGCTTGGGGATTCCCAAGGCACCCCAAGGTAATATTCAAGGACAACCAAGAGCCTAAGCTTGGGGATGCCCCGGATGGCATCCCCTCTTTCGTCTCCGTTCATCGTAACCTTACTTGGAGCTATATTTTTATTCACCACATGATATGTGTTGTGCTTGGAGCATCATTTTTTTCTGTTTTGTTTTGCTTGCTGTTTGAATAATATTCCAAGATTTGTAATTCTTAAATGTTAGAGAGTCTTCACATAGTTTCATAATTATTCGACTACTCATTGATCTTCACTTATATCTTTCGGATTAGTTTGTTGTTTTCTCTAGTTCTTCAATTATATATTTTTAGAGCACGACGGTGGTTTTATTTTGAAGAAATAGATGAACTCTCATGCTTCACTTATATTATTTTGAGAGTCTTAAACAACATGGTAATTTTGTTTGGTTATGAATTTAGTCCTAATATGATGGGCATCCAAGAGGGATATAATAAAAATTTCATATAAAGTGCATTGAATACTATGAGAAGTTTGATTCTTTATGATTGTTTTGAGATATGAAGATGGTGATATTAGAGTCATGCTAGTAGAGTAGTTGTGAATTTAAGAAATACTTGTGTTGAGGTTTGTGATTCCCGTAGCATGCACGTAGGGTGAACCGTTATGTGATGAAGTCGGAGCATGATTTATTTATTGATTGTCTTATGAGTGGCGGTCGGGGACGAGCGATGGTCTTTTCCTACCAATATATCCCCATAGGAGCATGCGCGTAGTACTTTGTTTTGATAACTAATAGGTTTTTGCAATAAGATGTGAGTTCTTTATGACTAATGTTGAGTCCATGGATTATACGCACTCTCACCCTTCCACCATTGCTAGCCTCTCTTCTGTCGCACAACTTTCGCCGGTACCATACACCCACCATATACCTTCCTCAAAATATCCACCATACCTATCTATTATGGCATTTCCGTAGCCATTCCGAGATATATTGCCATGCAAATTTCCACCGTTCCGTTTATTATGACACACTTCATCATTGTCATATTGCTTTGCATGATCATGTAGTTGACATTGTATTTGTGGCAAAGCCACCATTCATAATTTTTCATACATGTCACTCTTGAATCATTGCACATCCCCGTACACCGCCGGAGGCATTCATATAGAGTCATATTTTGTTCTAAGTATCGAGTTGTAATTCTTGAGTTGTAAGTAAATAAAAGTGTGATGATCTTCATTATTAGAGCATTGTCCCAGTGAGGAAAGGATGATGGAGACTATGATTCCCCCACAAGCAGGGATGAGACTCCGGACTAAATAAAAAAAGATAAAAAAAAGAGGCCATAAAAAAGGAGAAAAGACCCAAATAAAAAAAATAAAAAAAATGAGAGAAAAAGAGAGAAGGGGCAATGCTACTATCCTTTTACCATACTTGTGCTTCAAAGTAGCACCATAATCTTCATGATAGAGAGTCTCCTATGTCGTCACTTTCATATACTAGAATTTTTCATTATATAACTTGGCTTGTATATTCCAATGATGGGCTTCCTCAAATTGCCCTAGGTCTTCGTGAGCAAGCGAGTTGGATGCACACCCACTTAGTTTCTTTTTGAGCTTTCATACACTTATAACTCTAGTGCATCCGTTGCATGGCAATCCCTACTCACTCACATTGATATCTATTGATGGGCATGTCCTTAGCCCATTGATATGCCTAGTTGATCTGAGACTATCTTCCTCCTTTTTGTCTTCTCCACAACCACCATTCTCTTCCACCATAGTGCTATGTCCATGGATCATGCTCATGTATTGCATGAAGATTGAAAAAGTTTGAGAACATCAAAAGTATGAAACAATTGATTGGCTTGTCATCGGGGTCGTGCATGATTAAATACTCTGTGTGATGAAGATAGAGCATAACCAGACTATATGATTTTGTAGGGATAGATTTCTTTGGCCATGTTATTTTGAGAAGACATGATTGCTTTGTTAGTATGCTTGAAGTATTATTGTTTTTATGTCAATATTAAAATTTTGTTTTGAATCTTATGGATCTGAATATTCTTGCCACAATAAAGAGAATTACATGGATAAATATTTTAGGTAGCATTTGATACGTCGCCAACATATCTATAATTTCTTATTGTTCCATGCTATTATATTTCCTGTTTTTGGATGTTTATGGGCTTTACTAAACACTTTTATATCATTTTTGGGACTAACCTATTAACCGGAGGCCGAGCCCAAATTGCTGTTTTTTTTGCCTGTTTTAGTGTTTAGCAGAAAAGGAATATCAAACGGAGTCCAAACGGAATGAAACCTTTTGGAGAGTTATTTTTTGCAAGAAACGCAATCCAGGAGACTTGGAGTGGACGTCAAGAAGCAGACGAGGCGACGACGATGGTCTAGGGCGTGCCCTAGGGGGTGGGCACGCCCCCCACCCTCATGGCCCCCTCGTGGTTCCCCTGACCAACTTCCTTCGCCTATATATATCTACGTACCCCGAAAACATCCAGGAGCACCACGAAGCCCTATTTCCACCGCCGCAACCTTCTGTACCCGTGAGATCCCATCTTGGAGCCTTTTCTGGCGCTCCGTCGGAGGGGGAATCAATCACAGAGGGCTTCTACATCAATGCGAACGCCTCTCCGATGAGTTGTGAGTAGTTTACCACAGACCTTTGGGTCCATAGTTATTATCTAGATGACTTCTTCTCTCTCTTTGAATCTCAAAACAATGTTCTCCTTGATCTTCTTGGAGATCTATTCGATGTAACTCTTTTTGCGGTGTGTTTTTCGAGATCCGATGAATTGTGTGTTTATGATCAAGTTTATCTATGAGAAATATTTGAATCTCCTCTGAATTCTTTTATGTATGATTGGTTATCTTTGCAAGTCACTTCGAATTATCAGTTTGGTTTGGCCTACTAGATTGATCTTTCTTGCAATGGGAGAAGTGCTTAGCTTTGGGTTCAATCTTGCGGTGTCCTTTCCCAGTGACAGCAGGGGCAGCAAGGCACATATTGTATTGTTGCCATCGAGGATAAAAAGATGGGGTTTATATCATATTGCTTGAGTTTATCCTTCTACATCATGTCATCTTGCCTAATGTGTTACTCTGTTCTTATGAACATAATACTCTAGATGCATGCTGGATAGCAGTCGATGTTTGGAGTAATAGTAGTAGATGCAGGCAGGAGTCGGTCTACTAATCTTGGACGTGATGCCTATATAAATGATCATGCCTAGATATTATCATAACTATGCACTTTTCTATCAATTTCTCGACAGTAATTTGTTCACCCACCGTAATACTTATGCTATCTTGAGAGAAGCCACTAGTGAAACCTATGGCCCCCGGATCTATTTTCCATCATATAAGCTTTCGATCTACTTTATTTTGCAATCTTTACTTTCCAATCTACATCATAAAAATACCAAAAATATTTATCTTATGTTATTATCTCTATCAGATCTCACTTTCGCAAGTGGCCGTGAAGGGATTGACAACCCCTTTATCGCGTTGGTTGCGAGGTTCTTGTTTGTTTGTGTAGGTACATGGACTTGGAGTGTAGCCTCCTACTTGATTGATACCTTGGTTCTCAAAACCGAGGGAAATACTTATGCTACTTTGCTGCATCACCCTTTCCTCTTCAAGGGAAAAACCAACGCATGCTCAAGAGGTAGCAAGAAGGATTTGTAGCGCCGTTGCCGGGGAGGTCTACGCACAAGTGAAGACATACCAAGTACCCATCAAAAACTCTTCTCCCTCGCATTACATTATTTGCCATTTGCCTCTCGTTTTTCTCTCCCCCACTTCACCTTTGCCTTTTATTTGCCTCTTTACCCTTTGCCTTTCCTTCGCCATGGCCGAATCAAAAAGGGCTAAGGGGTCTCTCCTGGGTTTTAGTAATTTGGGTAGTCACTCTATCCTCTCTAAGCTCATAAATAATGATGCTATGGAATGACCTATCGGGGTTATCAATGAGAGTTTGAATAATTTTGATGAAGATGATTCCAGAATTTTTCGTTATTTATTTGATGAGTCTTTAAAAGATGCTTGGGATAGGTTATTAAGGATCCGAGCTAGCTATGTGCCATAATATCAAATTGAGATATACCTAATAAGCTTTTAGGTTGGCTTACCCTCTTCATTCAAGCAAGTTTTAGATTCTATTTTTGAAGAAGGTTTTCTTGAGGGGGATGCTATAGATAACTATGAAAAAAATGAAAACTATATTTGGGCACTCCATTAGTGAGAAGGTTGAATCCACCTCTCTTTTATGCTTTTTATCAAAACGAAATTATCAAAGAAATGAAGGCTAGCTTAGATGCAAATTTCCGTAGCATGCTTAATCTTTCTTCCACCATTAATGACAATGTGCTTTCCCAAAATAGAAAGATAAATGCTATAGATAATAAATTTTCTCTTTTCTTTCCCAATACCAAAGATGGCAATACTTAGATCTATTCTCGCTTTTATGCCTAGTTAGGGCGTTAAACGATAGCGCTTGTTGGGAGGCAACCCAATTTTATTTTTGTTCCTTGCTTTTTGTTCCTGTTTAGTATTAAATAATTCATCTAGCTTCTGTTTAGATGTGGTTTTATGTTTTAATTAGTGTTTTTGCCAAGTAAAACCTTTAGGATAACCTACGGTGATAGTTAACTTGATCTTGCTGAAAAACAGAAACTTTTGCACGCACGAGAATAATTTTAATAAATCACAGAAACATGCTTTTCAGTTGATTCTTTTTGCAGAAGATTAATAGACTAATTACCTAATTTGGTAGGATTTTTAAAGTTCCAGAAGTATTCGAAAGTTACACATTGCTATAGACTGTTCTGTTTTTGACAGATTCTGTTTTTCGTGTGTTGTTTGCTTATTTTGATGAATCTATGGCTAAGTATCGGGGGTATGAACCATAGAGAAGTTGGAATACAGTAGGTTTAACACCAACATAAATAAAGAATGAATTCATTATAGTACCTTAAGTGGCATTTTTTTTTCTTTCTTGCACTAACAGAGCTTATGCGATTTTCTGTTGAGTTTTGTGTTGTGAAGTTTTCAAGTTTTGGGTAAATATTTGATGGACTATGGAATAAGGAGTGGCAAGATCCTAAGCTTGGGGATGCCCAAGGCACCAAAGATAAATTCAAGGACAACCAAAAGCCTAAGCTTGGGGATGTCCCGGAAGGCATCCCCTCTTTCGTCTTCGTCTATCGGTAACTTTACTTGGGGCTATATTTTTATTGACCACATGATATGTGTTTTGCTTGGAGAGTCTTGTATGATTTGAGTCTTTGCTTTTTAGTTTACCACAATCATCCTTGCTGTACACACCTTTTGGGATAGACACACATGATTCAAAATTTATTAGAATACTCTATGTGCTTCACTTATATCTTTTGAGCTAGATAATTTTGCTCTAGTGCTTCACTTATATCCTTTTAGAGCACGACAGTGGTTTCATTTTGAAGAAATTATTGATCTCTCATGCTTCACTTATATTATTTTGAGATTCTTTTAGAACAGCATAGTATTTGCTTTGGTTATGAAATTAGTCCTAATATGATGGGCATCCAAGTTGGATATAATAAAATCTATCATATAGAATGCATTGAACACTATGATAAATTTGATACTTGATAATTGTTTTGAGATATAGAGGTGGTAATATTAAAGTCATGCTAGTTGGGTAATTATGAAATTTAGAAATACTTGTGTTAATGTTGGCAAGTCCCGTAGCATGCACGTATGGTAAAAGTTGTGTAACAAATTTGTAGCTTGGGGTGCTCTTTTATTGCCTTCCTTATGTGTGGAGGTCGGGATCGCGTGATGGTTAATTCCTACCACCCTTCCCATAGGAGCATGCGTAGTAGTAGTTTGCTTCGAGGGCCAATAAACTTTTCCAATAAGTATATGAGTTCTTTATGACTAATGTGAGTCCAGGGATTATACGCACTCTTACCTTTCCGCATTTTTGCTAGCCTCTACGGTACCGTGCATTGTCCTTTCTCACCTTGAGAGTTGGTGCAAACTTCGTCGGTGCATCCAGACCCCGTGATAAGATACACTCTATCACACATAAACCTCCTTATATCTTCCTCAAGACAGCCACCATACCTACCTGTTATGGCATTTCCATAGCCATTCCGAGATATATTGCCATGCAAATTTCCACCGTTTCGTTTATTATGACACGTTCCATCATTGTCATATTGCTTTTGCATGATCATGTAGTTGACATCCTATTTGTGGAAAAGCCACGTTTATAATTCTTTCATACATGTCACTCTTGATTCATTGCATATATCCCGGTACACCGCCGGAGGCATTCACATAAAGTCATATTTTGTTCTAAGTGTTGAGTTGTAATTCTTGAGTTGTAAATAAATAGAAGTGTGATGATTTTCATTATTAGAGCATTGTCCCAAGTGAGGAAAGGATGATGAAGAATATGATTCCCCCACAAGTCGTGATGAGAATTCGGACTTTATGAAAAATAAAAGAGGCCAAAGAAGCCCAAATAAAAAAAGAGGCAAAGAAGCCCACCAAAATAAAAAAAATGAGAGAAAAAAGAGAGAAAAAGAGAGAAGGGACAATGTTACTATCCTTTTTCCACACTTGTGCTTCAAAGTAGCAACATGATCTTCATGATAGAAAGTCTCCTATGTTGTCACTTTCATATACTAGTGGGAATTTTTCATTATAGAACTTGGCTTGTATATTCCAATGATGGGCTTCCTAAAAATGCCCTAGGTCTTCATGAGCAAGCAAGTTGGAGGCACACCCACTTAGTTTCCTTTGTTGAGCTTTCATACATTTATAGCTCTAGTGCATCCGTTGTATGGCAATCCCTACTCCTCATGTTGACATGAATCGATGGGCATCTCCACAGCACGTTTTATTAGCCTCGTCAATGTTAGACTTTCTCCTTTTCTATGCACTCCACACAACCTCCATCATCATATTCTATTCCACCCATAGTGCTATATCCATGGCTTACGCTCATGTATTGCATGAGAGTTAAAAAAGCTGAAGCGCGTTAAAAAGTATGAACCAATTGCTTGGCTGGAACCGGGGTTGTGCATGATGGGAGCATTTTGTGTGATGAAAATGAAGCATAGCCTAACTATATGATTTTGTAGGGATAAGCTTTCTTTGGCTATGTTATTTTGATAAGACATGCTTATTTGTTAGTATGCTTGAAGTATTACTATGTTTATGTCAATACGAACTTTTATTTTGAATCATTTGGATCTGAACATTCATGCCACAATAAAGAAAATTACATTGAGAAATATGCTAGGTAGCATTCCACATCAAAAATTCTGTTTTTATCATTTACCTACTCGAGGACGAGCAGGAATTAAGCTTGGGGATACTTGATACGTCTCCAACGTATCTATAATTTTTGATTGTTCCATGCTATTATATTACCTGTTTTGGATGTTTATGGGCTTTACTAAACACTTTTATATCATTTTTGGGACTAACCTATTAACTGGAGGCCCAACCCAAATTGCTGTATTTTTGCCTGCTTAGTGTTTCGCGGAAAAGGAATATCAAACGGAGTCCAAATGGAATGAAACCTTCGGGAGAGTTATTTTTGGAACAAATGCAATCCAGGAGACTTGGAGTGGACGTCAAGAAGCAAAAGAGGCGGCCACGAGGGTCCAGGACGCGCCCTAGGGGGGTGGGCACGCCCCCACCCTCACGAGGCCCTTGTTGCTCCCCTGACCGACTTCCTTCGCCTATATATATCTACGTACCTCGAAAACATCCAGGAGCACCACGAAACCCTATTTCCACCACCGCAACCTTCTGTACCAGTGAGATCCCATCTTGGAGCCTTTTCCTGCGCTCCGCCGGAGGGGGAATCATGGAGGGCTTCTACATCAACTCCAACGCCTCTCCGATGAGTTGTGAGTAGTTTACCACAGACCTTCGGGTCCATAGTTATTAGCTAGATGGCTTCTTCTCTCTCTTTGAATCTCAATAGAATGTTCTCCTCAATCTTCTTGGAGATCTATTTGATGTAACTCTTTTTGCGGTGTGTTTGTCAAGATCCGATGAATTGTGGGTTTATGATCAAGTTTATCTATGAGAAATATTTGAATCTCCTCTAAATTCTTTTATGTATTATTGGTTATCTTTGCAAGTCTCTTCGAATTATCAGTTTGGTTTGGCCTACTAGATTGATCTTTCTTGCAATGGGAGAAGTGCTTAGCTTTGGGTTCAATCTTGCGGTGTCCTTTCCTAGTGACAGCAGGGCAGCAAGGCACGTATTGTATTGTTGCCATCGAGGATAAAAATATGGGGTTTATATCATATTGCTTGAGTTTATCCTTCTACATCATGTCATCTTGCCTAATGTGTTACTCTATTCTTATGAACTTAATACTCTAGATGCATGCCGGATAGCGGTCGATGTGTGGAGTAATAGTAGTAGATGCAGGCAGGAGTCGGTCTACTTATCTTGGACGTGATGCCTATATACATGATCATGCCAAGATATTCTCATAACTATGCACTTTTCTATCAATTGCTCGACAGTAATTTATTCACCCACCGTAATACTTATGCTATCTTGAGAGAAGCCACTAGTGAAACCTATGGCCCTCGGGTCTATTTTCCATCATATAAGCTTTGGACCTACTTTATTTTGCAATCTTTACTTTCCAATCTACAACATAAAAATACCAAAAATATTTATCTTATCTTATTATCTCTATCAGATTTCACTTTTGCAAGTGGCCGTGAAGGGATTGATAACCCCTTTATCGCGTTGGTCACGAGGTTCTTGTTTGTTTGATTAGATACAAGGGACTTGGAGTCTAGCCTCCTACTGGATTGATACCTTGGTTCTCAAAACCGAGGGAAATACTTACGCTACTTTGCTGCATCACCCTTTCCTCTTCAAGGGAAAAACCAACGCATGCTCAAGAGGTAGCAGCATTCCACATCAAAAATTATGTTTTTATCATTTACCTGCTCGAGGACGAGCAGGAATTAAGCTTGGGGATGCTTGACACGTCTCCAACGTATCTATAATTTTTTATTGTTCCATGCTATTATATTATCCATCTTGGATGTTTTATATGCATTTATATGCTATTTTATATGATTTTGGGACTAACCTATTAACCTAGAGCCCAGTGCCAATTTCTATTTTTTCCTTGTTTTTAAGTTTTATAGAAAAAGAATGCCAAATGGAGTCCAATTGACGTGCCAATTTTTGATGATTTCTTATGGACCAAAAGAAGCCCCCGGAGTAAAAGAGTTAGTGCAGAAGAGTCCCGGGCCGTCCACGAGGGTGGAGGGCGCGCCCTACCCCCCTAGGCGCCCCCCTATCTCATGGACGACTCGAAGACCCCCCTGACGTGAGACCTACGCCAAAAAATCCTATAAATACAGAAACCTCCAGAAATAAACCTAGATCGTGAGTTCCACCGCTGCAAGCCTCTGTAGCCACCAAAAACCAATCGGGACCCTGTTCTGACACCCTGCCGGAGGGGGGGGGGGATCCCTCACCGGTGGCCATCTTCATCATCCCGACGCTCTCCATGACGAGGTGGGAGCAGTTCACTCTCGGGGCTGAGGATATGTACCAGTAGCTATGTGTTTGATCTCTCTCTCTCGTGTTCTTGATTTGGCACGATCTTGATGTATCGCGAGCTTTGCTACTATTGTTGGATCTTATGATGTTTCTCCCCCTCTACTCTCTTGTAATGGATTGAGTTTTCCCTTTGAAGTTATCTTATCAGATTGAGTATTTAAGGATTTGAGAACACTTGATGTATGTCTTGCATGTGCTTATCTGTGGTGACAATGGGATATTCACGTGATCTACTTGATGTACGCTTTGGTGATCAACTTGCAGGTTTAGTGACCTTGTGAACTTATGCATAGGGGTTGACACACGTTTTCGTCTTGACTCTTCGGTAGAAACTTTGGGGCACTCTTTGTAGTACTTTGTGTTGGTTGAATAGATGAATCTGAGATTGTGTGATGCATATCGTATAATCATGCCGACAGATACTTGAGGTGACATTGGAGTATCTAGGTGACATTAGGGTTTTTGTTGATTTCTGTCTTAAGGTGTTATTCTAGTACGAATTCTATGATAGATCGAACAGAAAGAATAGCTTCGTGTTATTTTACTACGTACTCTTGAATAGATCGATCAGAAAGGATAACTTTGAGGTGGTTTCGTACCCTACAATAATCTCTTCGTTTGTTCTCCGCTATTAGTGACTTTGGAGTGACTCTTTGTTGCATGTTGAGGGATTGTTATATGATCCAATTATGTTATTATTGTTGAGAGAACTTGCACTAGTGAAAGTATGAACCTTAGGCCTTGTTTGCTATCATTGCAATACCGTTTACGATAATATTTACCACTTGATACCTTGCTGCTTTTATGTTTTCAGATTACAAAAACCTATATCTACCATCCGTATTGCACTTGTATCACCATCTCTTCGCCGAACTAGTGCACCTATACAATTTACCATTGTATTGGGCGTGTTGGGGACACAAGAGACTCTTTTTTATTTGGTTGCAGGGTTGCTTGAGAGAGACCATCTTCATCCTACGCTCCCACAGATTGATAAACATTAGGTCATCCACTTGAGGAAATTTGCTACTGTCCTACAAACCTCTGCACTTGGAGGCCCAAGAACGTCTGGCCAGGCGGCAGACCCACCAGGCCCTTTGTGCGGCCCCGCCATTGGGCCATGCGCCATCCCTACCTTCGCAGGCACTGATCTCGAGTGACCCCGCGCCCTCGACGGCTGATCCTTCTGATGCAGCCACTTCGCACTTGCCACGTGGCAGGCATGCAGACGTGGAACCTTTGGATGCGTTTTTAGGCTCCATCCAGCGACCGATTGAGCAGATTCTTCCTACACCTACCTCCCGCAGCCGTAGAAAGGAGTTGCCGCCAAACTTCACGCCTCGAAGAAGTGGCAGGATTGCCAAGGCGGACTGTGGGCTCAACTCTGAGCTCAAAGGCAAAAAGCCGCTTGTTCGTCGCCTCGGGCTCGTCTCGGACGACGCCCCCATCTCTGCTGCAACTCTAGCTAAGTATGAGCGCCTCTTCCAAAGGCCGCTGGCGCATGATGTGCTGCAGGCATTCGCCGACCTCTTTGGCTGGCGCATCCCCAAGCTACTCGATCCGCCTGCCGGATCGCTCTCCCCTCTGCCTCGCGCCGTCGAGGCCTAGTGGCTGTCTAGGCCACCTCAGGACCCCACCTTTCTCCATGGATTACAACCTTTGCATTGTATTTTGGAACGTGCGTGGCCTTAATGCCCCGGCCAAGCGCACCGCCGTTCGCAGCGTGATCATCGCTGCTTCTCCTTGTATTGTGTGCATCCAAGAGACTAAGATGGCTTCTCTCTCGTCCTCGCTCGTCACTGAGATGCTTGGCTCGTCCTTCTCTGAGTTCTTCTTCCTGCCCACGGATGGGACCCGAGGGGGTATCTTGCTTGCTTGGCGCCCGGACATGATCGCGCTTTCTGATCCTTACCGCGGCGAGCACCACATCACCGCCCTGGCCTCCTCTCTCAATGGCGCCCACCATTGGTGGCTCACTGGAGTGTATGGCCCACAAGGAGATGATGACAAGATTGCCTTCCTCGGTGACCTTAGTGAGGTCCGATCATTGCGCGCTGGTCCTTGGATCCTCGAGGGCGACTTTAACATGATCTCCGGGGCAGCGGACAAGAATAACGCTCGGCTCAGTCACCGGGTCATGTCCCGTTTCCGCTGCTTCGCTGATGAGGAGATGCATGATATTTATTTGCACGGGCGGCGATATACTTGGTGGAGCGAGCGTGGCACCTCAACGCTCACGCGCGTCGACAGGGTACTCTGTAATTCTGCGTGGGAGGCGCTCAACCCTCATTGCATACTTCGCTGCCTCTCCTCCACAGCGTCCGATCATGCCCTCTCCTTCTAGATTGCACCGCGCGCTCGCCTGGCACTACGAGATTTCACTTTGATAGGTTCTGGCCACGCACTAAGGGCTACATGCAGGTCGTGCTCGAGTCCTGGGCTACCACGGCAGATGAGTCGGACCCCTTCCGCAGATTAGTGGCACACCTCAACAACACCGCGCGGCGTCTCCAAGGCTAGAGCACAAGGAAGATTGGGGACTGTCCCGGAAGCTTCTTGTCGCTCGTGAGCTGATTGCGCGCCTCGACGTGGCTCAGGACTTGCGGCCCGTCTCCCCACTCGAGGCTTGGCTGCGTAGGGGATTCAAAGGGGTGTACCTTGGGCTGGCGTCGCTCGAGCGCTCGATCTCGTGCCAGCGTGTCAGACTCTCCTGGTTGCAGGATGGCGATGTGGGCCAGTAGTTCTTCCGGGTGCATGTGGCGCACCGCAAGCAGAAGAACCGGATCTTCGAGTTGCATGTTGGAGACACCTCCGTCTCCGACCAGGCCGCACTTGCTGAAGCTGCCTACCGTCACCTCACTGACATCCTTGGAACGACGGAGCCACGACCTTTCTCCATTGACCTCTATGCGGTCCACGTTGGGCCTTTTGACCTCTCCGGCCTCGACGCGCCTTTCTCCGAGGACGAGATTTGGGCTGCGATCAAGAGCTTGCCGCTCGGGAAGGCGCCAGGCCCCGGTGGATTTCCCGCCGAATTCCTCCTGAGTGCCTAGGATGTGATCGAGCATGATACCTGCACCATCTTTGACAAGCTATATGCGCTCAACGAGCGTGGTTTCCAGTGGCTAAACAAGGCGCTCCTCATCCTTCTTCTGAAGAAGCAAGACACGACATCTCTTTTTGACTATCGCCTCATTAGTCTCATCCATCTCATCACGAAGCTATTCGCGAAGGCGCTCTCTCTTCGGCTAGCTCCACATGTGGGCAAGATGGTTTCTACTAATCAAAGTGCATTCACCGCCAGCCGAAGCATCCACGACAACTTCCTCCTTGTCCAACAAATGAATTCTTCATAACCTCAAGATGTCGAGGATGGTCCTCAAGCTCGACGTCGCGAGGGCATTCGACTCGGTGGCATGGCCTTTTCTGCTCGACACACTGCGGCACTTGGGCTTTGGAAACCGCTGGTGTGAATGGATCTCCATCCTACCTTCTACCACGTCGACGCGTGTGCTCGTCAATGGTATCCCTGGGCCACCAATTCTTCACGCTTGCGGGCTGCGGCAAGGGGACTCCATTTCCCCAATGCTCTTCATCATTGTCATCGACATGCTCAACTCGCTTCTTCAGCGAGCCGTCGAGCATGGCCTCCTCCAGCAGCTAGGCAAGGCACCTGCCATCGAGTGTCTCCCTCTATGCCGATGATGTCGTCATCTTTAGCCACCCCGACACTCGCGACATCCGCACCATTCTCCGCGTGATGGACATCTTTGGCAAGGCGTCTGGAATTCACACAAACTTCGCCCAGTGCTCAGCCTCACCCATCCGATGCGCCGAGGAGCACACCACAACGATCGCGGCCGAGATGGCATGCCCGATTGCTCACTTCCCGGTGAAGTACCCCGACCTCCCGCTCTCCATCTGCAAGCCCTCGACAGTCGACCTCATGCCGCTCGTCGACAAGCTTGAGAAGAAGCTCTCCACTTGTCTTGGGTCCATGCTCTGCTTAGGGGATCGCATCGCGCTCTGTCGGCATGTACTCTGCGCCATGCCCATCCACATCCTCGTCGCCATTGCCGTCAACAAATCCATCCTTGCTTGGGTGAACAGGATCATTCGAGGTTTTCTTTGGGTTAGCCGCAAGGACGCACGTGGAGGGAAATGCCGAGTGAATTGGGATCGGGTGTGTCACCCCACCTCCTCGGTGGCATGGGGATCCGTGACCTGTAGCGTGCTGGCAGCGTGATGGCTCTGGCTCCAGCGTACCGATGCTTCGCGCCCCTGGAGTCAGCTTCACCTTCCCCATGATCCTGCTGCCTCGCAGATTTTTAGGGCCTCCACCGCATGGGAGGTGCGTGACGGCCGCACCTGCAAGTTTTGGACTGACCCCTAGATTGAAGGCAAGGCCATCCCCGAGCTTGCTCCTCTCGTGTTCTCCTTGGTCTCCAAACGACACTGCCGCGATAGAACGGCGTGCGACATTGCCGGCGCGCTCGACCCAGCCGCCCTGCTTTAGTACGCCGACCTTTGACGTATGCTGCAAAATGCAACCCTCATGGTTGGGCTTGATGTGCTGCGCTAGAAGGGGACGGAGTCCGGCGTCTACTCTGCCTAGTCCTGCTACCTAGCGCTCTTTCATGGCTCTATGATGGACGCTTCATGGAAGCTCACCTGGAAGACTTGCCCCCCCCTTACGCATCAAGGTTTTCATCTGGCTTGCCTTAAAAGACCGGTGCTGGACGACCGACCGCATTGCCCGGCGAGGGCTGCCCCACAATGACAGCTTTGTGCTGTGCGACCAGACCACCGAGGACATGCACCACTTGTTCACTGTCTGCCCCTTCTCCTGCCAAATCTGGCATGAGGTCCTCTCCTGGTGCCGATCGACTGCCAGGATCCCGAATCCAAACACACCGTTCGTGGAATGGTGGATAGACACATGCACTTCATAAACCATGGCTCTATGGAAGGGACTCAACTCCATCATCGCTCTCACTGCATGGGCCATGTGGAAGCACCGGAATGCATGCGTGTTTGACCAGCGACAACCCTCGGTCACAAGTCTACTTCAATCCATTCAAGAAGACACTCGCCTATGGGCTACTGCCAGTGCCAACGGCTTGACAAACTTGATACCTGAGATATAGGCTTTAGCGCTATGTAATGAGGGACGAGCAGCCCCTCCCCTAACTGCTCCGGCCACTTGTGCCCGCGCCGGCTTGTGTACACGTGGCCAATGTAGGGACACCTCTCTGTACTTTCACCCCCTCCTATCAATTCAATGATACGCAATCTTTGCGTATTCGCGAAAAAGGAGTTGTAATCAAGTTAAGAGAGAAATAAAAGGCTGTTGGCAGTGTGAAGCAGCACATCACCAAATCTCTGTCTCTTTGTGCTTGTGTGAGTGTTGTGGGAGACAACCACAGAGCTAGCTACCTGGGTGAGTTGAGAGAGTTAGCTCTAACAACTCGTTCTTCCCATGGCCATGCATGTGACTTGATAATGAGGACGCATTTGGTTACCTGCATTAGGTCGGGTCAGGCCCGCACGGGAAGAATCTGACTCATATGGTTTCCTGGGTTGCATCCAATTTGTGGCCTGCACGAACCTCAAAGCAGGCATGGGCCTGGCTCTGGAGGAACGGCTGAATCGGCCATTTTTTGCGAGCCAGGCTCGCTCGAAGCCACGTGTGCCGAGCGCCTACATGCATGGGGACGTGCGGGAGACCACGTGGCGGCTCATAACTCCCCACGCCCCTCCCATCACCTCACTTGTCAGGTCAGACCCACTCCCTCTCTCTCACCTCACCGCCGTTTGGTTTCTCTGATGGCCACGCCGCCATCTCGCCACGCCCCACCCACTCCGGTCATCACCAGCAGAAATCCCATCCAAGAGAGGTAGATTGTCGGCCTCTCCGCAGGTGGAGTAGATCTGGCGGCAGCACTATGAGCTCCCTCCCCTTTCACTAGTATAAAAAGGGCCTAATGTGAAGCACAATAATCCATGTTTGTAATTGAACCGACACTAATGTGACTATTAGTGCCGGTTCCAATGGCTAGGCGTGCGGCTTCATTACCTGGCATGAACCGGTACTAAAGAGGTAGTGGCAGGCTGTTGTCGGGCTGGGGCCCCACCAACACCTCTAATACCGGTTCATGCCACGAACTGGGACTAGAAATGAACCTTTAGTTCCGGTTCGTGTAACAAACCGGTACTAAAGGTCTTCCTATATAAACCCCTTCGTCCATCCCGAGCGCCCTTTTCTTCCCTTTTCCTCTCCTTTGTTTTTTTCCTCTTCCTCTCGAGCTCACGCTCCATTTTTGCCAAAATTTATGAAGATTTGAAGGCACCCCATCCATCCAAGTGATCACAAAGGTTAGCAACTTTGTCCTTTCATCTCTCATTGCTAGATTAGCTCTTGCAATGCTCTATAAGTATAGTGATTTGTGGGTTTTATTTTGGGAGGAATTATATGTGCTAGTATTTGATTTATATGCAATTTGAGGTCAAAATAACTCTTAGTTTGCATATGTAGTTGTGGTTTACTTAGCGCCTTCCCGTCTCTGTCCTAACCACCATCGATCGCCCGCACCGTCCCGTCGCCGGCTCCATCTTGTGTACCCTCTTGTTCTTATCTTTTTAATATAAGACAAATCATGTTTGTGTGATTGAGATATATGGTTACTTGTATAATTATCTTACCCATACGTTGTTTGTTATACATAGTGCCATGGTTTTGATATCCGTCCCCGTCAGCCCTCGTCCGAGTTATGATTCAGATGTGATATATTCTCTTATATAGCTATTTGTTGCATTTCATGTTTATGACAAATTATGCCCATCAAATTGACATAGATATTTTTATCTAGGAGGTATGTGAACCGGAAATTTCAACTGACCCTATTGTCGAGAGGTTAAATTTAGTTGAAAAAGAAACGAGTATTTGAAAGAAAAATTGAAAAGAATTGAGGGGGAGAAGATGGAATTGGAGTTGCATGTTGCCGATGTCGTCGACGATCACAAGATCAAGATGGAGAAAGTCCGCTTGAAGATTAGAAAGATTAGAAAATATGTAATCAATAGTGAGGCTTGATATCATTATGATGTTGGATCAATTGTTACCTTAGTTGCAACCTTGATCGCATTTGTTGTTGCATTTAAATGCTTTAGCTAGACAATTATTTGTATGTTGCTTTATGAGAACAAGTGTTATATGAACTTTACGTATGAGCTTATATTAATTTGGTCTTTTCGGTGCTGTGTAATGAAGATGAGCCGACAATGGATGTATGATGAACGATGCTCTCCCCAGTTCATTAATGGTGTGCATACTTTTCTGCTTGCAGTTGAGGCAAACAAGCGGGAAGATGGTTTTATGCCTTGTCCATGTGCTGGATGTAAGAATGATCAGAATTACTCTAAGTAAAGAACCATTCACGTCCACCTGTTTGAGTCCGGTTTCATGCCCCACTATAATGTTTGGACCAAGCACGGAGAAAGAGGGGTTATGATGGAAGACAATGAGGAATAAGAGGATGACGATAGCTATCCTGGCCATGGGTTCCCTGAATACGATGGTACAACAGTGGGGGAAGAAGCTGAGCCGGCAATGCAGGAAGAAGCTGAACAAGAGGCATCAGATGAGCCCGCTGATGATCTAGGTCAGGCCGTTACAGATGCAAAGAGAAATTGCGCAAGTGAAAAGGAGAGGAAGAAGTTGCAGTCTATGTTAGAGGATCACAAGAAATTGTTGTACCCGAATTGCGAAGCTGACAAGGAAATGCTAGGCACCACACTGGAATTGCTGCAATGGAAGGCAGAGAATGGTGTATCTGACAAGGGATTTGGAAAGTTTTTTTGACTATCTACTGCAAGGCAAAAGCCTCACAGTCCTTTATTAATAAATAAAAGAGGAGAAAGTTACATGTTTACAAATGTACAGAAGAAGAAAAGATACTTACAAGAAAAGTGGCTAAGAAAGGTTAGCTATCCAAGACAGAAAACTGTCTTTATATTTACATCTAATCCTGTGAGACAGAAGAGAGATGTCATGGATAAAGTTTCTTCTCCAAGCTCTAAATGAGGGTTGCTCATTTCTGAAGATCTTCCCATTCCTTTGTATCCAAATATTCCAAGTAGCAGTGAAGACAACCTCAGAGAAAAAAGGGTGACCAAAATCCGTCCTAACTGCTTGAGCCATATCACATGTGGTTTGGTTCAGTTGAACAGTCCAAGAAATCCCAAGATAGTTCCAAACCCTTTGGCTAAAATTGTAAGAAAAGAAAAGATGAGCCCGATCCTCATGTTGTGCAAGGTTGCATAGTACAAAAGTGTCATCTTGGATGATCCATTGCGGACGTTGCATCATATCCCTAGTGTTCAGACGATCCATTAATAGTAGCCAACCAAAAACTTTTAGCTTTAGCGTGCATGCACACTTCCAAATCCACCTGAATATGGGATCAACCACTATGTGTGAGAAGCAAGAGTCATAATATATCTTTGACATAAAGACTCCAGACTTTGAAGACCACTTCCAAATGTCCTTGCTCTCACCATCCAGATTGATCAAGGGCAGGAGGGCCTCTAATTGTGTGAATTCTGAGAAGGCCTCCTGCGATAGAGGCAAATGGAAATGATCCAAGCTATCAGGCTGCTCCATAAAGTCCTTGACTGTGAGTGCGTCATCCACAACAAAAGAATGTAGCCTTGGGAAACAGTCTTGCAAAAGGACAACACGATTTCCCAGCTGCCAACGGTCAAGCCAAAAAAGCACCGTGTCACCAGCATTAACTTGTGGAACAGCTAGCTTGCAGAATTTGGGATATAAGCGCATGATATCACGCCACCAAAATGAACCACAGATCTGGGTGCTTTGGGGTGGTGACGATGCATAATAAGTGTCCCAAATTAAAGATACCCAAGGCACATCCACTTTATTGAAGAACTTGAAGAGATGCTTTAGTAGCAAAGCCTCATTTTGAATGGCCAAGTTAAGAACACCCAAACCACCAAAACTCTTAGGGCGACAGACTAAATCCCAAGCAGCCAGAGATTGACATGGATTATCCGTGTTGCCTCTCCACAGACATTGTCTCATGATTCGCTTTAACTGTTGTAAAATGCCCTTTGGGAGAGATAATGTGCACAAAAAGTATATTGGCATGGAGCACAACACCGACTGAAGAAGTTGCAGTCGGCTCCCTTGGTTTAGTAAGCATGAGGAGGCAGATAAGCGGCGCTCGACACGATCAACCAGAGGCATCAGATCTTAGATTGTAGGCCTAGAAGTTCCCATTGGCAATCCTTGGTACGTGAAAGGCATCGTCCCAACATCGCAACCAAGCAGAGAGGCTACTCTAGCTCCTTCCTCATCAGACATGTTTATAGGAATGAGAGAGGACTTATTGAAGTTAACGCGCAAACCAGTTGACTTAGCAAAAGTGACAAGCATGTCCTTGAAAGCAATGAGCTGATCATTGATCGCAGGCAGAACAATTAAGGTGTCGTCGGCATATTGTACAATCGAGTAATCATTGGAGTTGGTTGGGACTGGAAGAGATAGAATATTCCTGGAGCACATCTCGTTGACTACAGATTGCAATAAATCCACCGCAATCACAAAGAGAAACGGTGAGAGAGGATCCCCCTGACGCACGCCCATTCTGTAGACAAAGTGATTACCTGGCACACCATTGAGAAGCACAGAAGAGGATCCCGTAGACAAAATACTATTGATCCATCCAGTCCACCGGGAGTCAAAACCCTTGCATTGCAAAATTTTGATAATTAGGTCATGCTCAATTGTGTCAAAGGCCTTCGTGAAATCCTGCTTTAGAAGGACAATGGGGCGCTTCGAGGCCTTGCATTGGTGTATATACTCAAAACACTAGGCTAGGCAATCTTGAATAGAATGACACCGAAGAAAACCATATTGATTGCGGTGAATGCATCGTAGGATCACTTTCTGAAGGCGGTTAGCAAGCAGCTTAGTCAAAAATTTCAAGCACATGTTGGTCAATGAAATGGGCCAAAAATCTCCGACAACTTCAGGGCTCAGCTTTTTAGGTATCAGGGTAATTAAAGATGTATTAAGACATTCCAGGTTGCACCTCCCCTCATAAAACTCCTTCGCAAGTTGCATGAAATCCTCCTTTAGGATTGGCCAGCACCTCTTTAAGAACAGACCAGAAAAACCATCGGGGCCAGGGGCATGGTCCGGTGGCATGATCTTAATGACAGCATCAACCTCAGAATCAGTGAAAGGCTGGGAAAGATCCTCAAGGCCATCAACTCTCTCAATTAATGTGTCCAAATCAAACCCCATGCGAATCCCTTTTGCATTGCCCATTCTTTGATTAAAATCAGATCAAAACATGCCCGCAAGTTGTTGGTGATCCGAGATCACATCACCATCAGCATTCTTAATTGAAGAAATAGTGTTTCTCCTATACCTTTCCGTGGCCATGGCAAGTTGCTGATAATGTTAAAGAAGATGCTTCCAAAGGAGAATGAATTGTCGAAGAGAACGTATGAAGCAAAGAAGGTTGTCTGCCCTCTAGGATTAGAGGTGCAGAAGATACATGCATGCCCTAATGACTACATCCTCTACCGCGGTGAGTACGAGGATTTGAACGTGTGCCGGGTATGCGGTGCATTGCACTATAAGATCAGACGCGATGACCCTGGTGATGTTGAGGGCGAGCGCCCCAGGAAGAAGATTCCTGCCAAGGTGATGTGGTATGCTCCTATAATACCACGGTTGAAAAGTTTGTTCCAAAACAACGAGCATGCCAAGTCGATGCAATGGCACAGAGAAGACCGTAAGAAAGACGGAAAGTTTAGAGTACCCACTGACGGATCGCAGTGGAGAAAAATCAAGAGAAAGTACTGGGAGGACTTTGCAGGTGACGCAAGGAACGTATGGTTTGGTCTAAGCTTAGATGGCATTAATCCTTTTGGGGAGCAGAGCAACAACCATAGCACCTGGCATGTGACCCTATGTATGTATAACCTTCCTCCTTGGTTGTGCACGAAGCGGAAGTTCATTATGATGCCAGTGCTCATCCAAGGCCCTAAGCAACCCGGCAACGACATTGATGTGTACCTAAGGCCATTAGTTGAAGAACTCTTATAGCTGTGGAATGGAAAAGGTGTACGCGCGTGGGATAAGCACAAACAGGAAGATTTTGACTGACATGCGTTGCAGTTTGTGACCACCAATGATTGGCCTGCTCTTAGTAACCTTTCAAGACAGACAAACAAGAGATATCGTGCATGCACGCACTGTTTGGATATACCGACAGTATATATTTGGATAATTGTAACAAGAATGTGTACCTGGGACATCGTCGATTTCTTCCGAGCAGGCATCCCGTAAGAAAGAAAGGAAAGTAATTCAAAGGTGAGGCAGATCACCGGAAGAAGCCTCGCCACCGTACCAGTGATGATGTACATGATATGGTCAAGGATTCGAAGGTAATCTTTGGAAAGGGTCCTGGCGGACAATCTGTTCTGAAAGACACTGACGGATGCGCACCCATGTGGAAGAAGAAATCTATATTTTGGGACCCGCCTATTGGAAAGACCTAGAGGTCCGCTCTACAATCAACGTGATGTACGTGACGAAGAATCTTTGAGTGACCCTGCTTGGCTTCTTGGGCGTGTATGGGAAGACAAAAGATACACCGGAGGCACGGGAGGACCAGCAACGTATGCACGGAAAGGATGGCATACATCAGGGTCATGCCAGCTATGCTCTTACCAAAGAAGGGAAGGAAATCTTCTTTGAATGCCTGCTCAGTATGAAGGTACCGTCTGGCTTCTCGTCAAATATAAAGGGATAATAAATATGGCAGAGGAAAAGTTTCAGAACCTAAAGTCTCATGACTGCCACGTGATTATGATGCAGCTGCTTCCAGTTGCATTGTGGGGGCTTCTACCGGAAAACATTCGATTAGCCATTGCGAACCTGTGTGCATTCTTGAATGCAATCTCTTAGAAGGTAATCGATCCAGAAATCATACCAAGATTGGAGAATAATTTGGTGCAATGTCTTGTCAGTTTCGAGTTGGTGTTCCCACCATCCTTCTTCAATTTCATGACGCACGTCCTAGTTCACCTACGTGAAAAGATTGCCGTTCTGGGTCCTGTATTTCTACATAATATGTTCCCCTTTGAGAGGTTCATGGGAGTCCTAAAGAAATATATTCATAACCATGCTAGGCCAGAAGGAAGCATCTCCAAGGGCCATGAAAATGAGGAGGTCTTTGAGTTTTGTGTTGACTTTATTCCAGACCTTAAGCCGATTAGTGTTCCTGAATCGCGGCATAAGGGCAGACTGGGTGGAAATGGCACGCTAGGACCGGATCAAATAATACTTATGGACGGGCATTCTCTCACTGAATCACACTACATAGTTCTACAAAATTCCGCCTTGGTGGCTCCATATACGGAGGAACAGAAGAATATTCTAAGCTTCAAATACCCGGAGCAGTCTGAAGACGGGATTACACGTGAACAAACAAGGACTTTCACCGGTTGGTTGAAGACATCATGCCGCTATTGAAGATAAAATGTACTTACTGTCCTAGTTACCATATTCGAATATAATGACTTTAAAAGGGTACGAGATAAATGGGAATACATTTTACACGACCACCCAAGATAAAAAGAGCACCAACCAAAACAGTGGTGTCCTCTTTGATGCAGCAAACCAATAGGGGAAAGGACACATATTATGGTTACATAGAGGAGATATCGGAACTTAACTATGCAGGTGATTTGAAGGTCCCTTTGTTTCGGTGCAAATGGGTCAATCTGACAGGAGGCGGCGTAAAGGAAGACCCGCAGTACTGAATGTCAATAGTGGATCTCAACAATCTTGCATACGCAGATGGACCATTCATCCTAGCCAATGATGTGGCGCAGGTTTTCTATGTGAAGGACATGTCTACCAAGCCGAGAAAAATAAAAGATAAGGAAGCGAATACATCATACGATGAGCCAAAGCGCCACATAGTTCTTTCAGGGAAAAGAAACATCGTGGGAGTGGATGACAAGACAGACATGTCAGAAGGTTATGAAAAGTTTCATGAAATTGCTCCCTTCACAGTGAATATTGACCCGAGCATCCAGTTAAATGATGAAGATTGTCCATGGTTACGGCGTAAAGGGACACACACGAAGAAAAAGTTTCACACCCAAAGACAGTAGGGAATCTTTGTAATAGTTAGGGTGCTTATGTGTTTTGCATTTGAAACGTGTACTTTTGTGCTTCGGACAAACGTGTAACTTTCTGACATCATTTGCTATTTTTCAGTTCATTTACTGATTTTTTGAGCTAAATGACCCTGAAATTGAAAAGCACTACAAACTCTGAAAAGATTGAAAGTTGGCATGGTATCATCATTTCACCCACCTAGCATTTGCAAAAAAGTAGAGAGGGTTACGACAAAAACTGGATGCACTTCGTGTACAAAATTGACAATCTCTTTTGAAGTATTAGTGTTTCGGACGAAAACTCATCTGTTACAAAGGCAATTCATTTTATTAACTTATTACAACTCCACACTTTTTGTGCATTTAGTATGCACCATTCAAAGCCACATTATCAACTTTGAAACCTTTGTGACATCATTTGATATTTTTCATGCATTTTTTGATTTTTTGAGCTAAATGACCCTGAAATTGAAAAGCACTACAAGTGAACTCTGAAAAGATTGAAAGTTGGCATGGTATCATCATTTCACCAACATAGCAAGTGCAAAAAAGTAGAGAGGATTACAGCAAAAACTGGATCCACTTCGTGTACAAAATGGACAATCTCTTTCGAAGTATCAGGGTTTTAGACGAAAAATCATCTGTTACAATGGCAATTCATTTTTTGACTTATTACAACTCTAGACTTTTTGTGCGTTTAGTATGCACCATTCAAAGCCACGTCAACTTTCAACCCTTTCTGACATCATTTGCTATTTTTCATGCATTTACTGATGTTTTTGAGCTAAATGACCTGAAATTGAAAAGCACTACAAATAAACTCTGAAAAGGTTGAAGGTTGGCATGGTATAATCATTTCACCCATATAGCATGTGCAAAAAAATAGAAAGGGTTACGGCAAAAACTAGATCCACTTCGTGTACAAAATGGACAATCTCTTTCGAAGTATGAGAGTTTCGGTATTAAATAACATAAGTATTACCAAATTGAATATAATTATAAAACAAACTAATATTAAACATAAGAAAAAAGAATAACTAAAAAATCTATTTTTAAAGTAAAGTTATTCACAAACTAGTGATTCACAGAAATTTCAAATAATTCAAATTTAAACTATTCAAATTTGAAAACTACTGGCACCAACAGAAAGTTTGTAGTTTTTTGTACCTAAAGCAAAAATATTCACAAAGAAACTCTAAATATAGCAAAAAAAACAACTCAGAAATAAATAAAAGAAAATAAATAAAGCAGAAAAAAAGAAAAAACTAAATAAAAAAGCCCGCCTACTAGGCCACATCGGCCTGCATACGACTAGAAACCCAATAGCAGTTGGGCCAGGATGCAGGCCAACAAGGACCAGTAGGCCCACAGGACAGCGCGGCAGAGTTAGGCCCAGAAGCCTGCTATAGAGAGGAGTTTGATACTGCGCCCCCGCTGGGGCTTTTAAACAGGTGTGGCTGCTCTTCGCTAGGCGAGGTGGGACTTAACTTCCTGCCCCGTCGCCTGTCAGCGCACCCCCTTTAGTATTGGGGCGTGGCTCCAAATGGTACTAAAGGTGGGGGGTCTTTAGTACTAGTTGTAGCCACGATCCGGTACTAAAGGGGGTCGCTTCCCGCCGCTTGGACTGGCCAAATTTGACTTTTAGTACCGATTGGTGGCTCTAACCGGTACTAAAAGTCCATCCTATATGAGCAACGCTTACGAAAATTTACAGTTTCTTCTCCCTCTTCCTCTCTGCTTTCGACATCGTCACCCCCCATCGCCAACCCCGTCGTGCGTCGTCACCGTTGTCGTCCCCATCGTCGCCCCCGTCATCGTCCCCGTCGCCGCCCCCGTCACGCGTCATCACCGTCCCCGTCCTCGTCGTCGCCCCCATCGCCGCCCCCGTCCCCATCGCCACCGCGGCCCGTCCCCGTCGCCGTCTCGCCGCCGCCCCCGTTCGCCACCCCGTCGCCCCTCTACACCATGGCCGCGCCCTCGATCATCTGACCGAGCTCGCCCGCGCGCGCACACAGAGTACACAAACACACACACACACACACACATTTTTCTTAATTATTTTATGTTTTCTATTTCTTAGTTTTTACACTTTTAGTTATATAAATGTTAGATTAATGTCAAAATTTTAGCTACATGAATTAGATTAATGTCAAAGTTTTAGCTAGATGAATTAGATTAATTTCAAAGTTTTAGCTAGATGAATTAGATTAATGTCAAATTGTTAGACGATCGAATTAGATATATTAATGTCAAATGTTAGATGATTGTTAGATTAATGTCAAATTTTGCATATGGTAATGTTAGAAATGTTAGAAATGTTAGATGAATTTTGACGTCAACGATGTTACATTTAAATGTTAGCTAGATGAATTTTAGATATAGCAGTGTTAGTTAGTCACAATCCAATCATTTAAAAAATGTTACATTTGCATATAGTATTTGTTCTCGACGGCAACGATGCCCGGCCCGCATCCTCGACATCGACCCGTTTGCGACGACATCCTGCTTCAGAGGAGCCGTGTCCGGACTGGGCTCCGCCGGGCTGGCACTGGAAGGTGCTATCTTCAAGGGCGCGCCGCTTGGTGAGGAACCCGGCCCCGGGTCCCGTCGTCGACCCGGAGCTCCTTTGGTGACGTTCGCGTGGGCCACTTTCGTTGCGGAGGGAGCCGGCCCCGCCGGATGTGGTACGTCGCCGTGTCACGGAGGAGGACGAGCACGTCTGTTGCTACATGGCTGCTATGGATGTCAGGTTCTCCAATACCTGGCAGGTTCTTCGGGGATCTCAGCCGAGCTATGATCCTGTGATGGTTCCTTCTCTTTGGGTGTTCACCGCCCGCGCCTCAGGATCCACGAGTGAACTAGATAATTCGATAGTATTCGATCTATATTAGCTATCTAGTGATGTATTCGAGACGATGTATTCGAGATTATATATATTATTCGACAATATTCGAGACGATGTATTTGAGATTATATTCGATGATGCATATTAATTATCTACTATGATTCAGTTTTATCTTTCGAGATGCATATATATTATCTACTATTATTTGAGATGCATATTAATTATCTACTATTATTTGAGATGCGTGCTAATTTGTTTTATATTTCTTCTGGATTAGTTAAATAAAAGCTATGGCGGACAATACCGGCAGAGAAGGAGAAGAGGCCATGTTCGAGCTCATACGCTCCTCGAGCCGGCCAGATGATCAGAATGAAGAAGATGACGGCTCCCAGTATCTAAACAATACCGGGGAGGGTGATATGATATTCGATCAAGACGACCGAATTGATGAAGTCCAGAACTATGATGATGATCTTGAAATAGCAAATATCGGCGAGGTATATTTATAGAAGCAGGCATCTGGTGATCATCACATGTTTTAAATGATTTTGTGTGTGCGTATATATATATATATATATATATATATATATATATATATTAACGAATCGATCTTCCTTCTCTCAGCTCTCCGGATCGAGCAAATCGTCTGCAGGGAGCAGGACAGTGCGAGGCTCGGCCAAAAAGTTGAAGGATGGCGTAAAGTACAACATCGATGCCATCAAAAATAATGGTGAACCTATCGAGTCTAAGAAGAATGCGAGCAAGTTCGTTCATCATTGTGGAGTTCTTTTGAAGGACCAAATTCTGATCTCCATTCAAGAATAGAAAAAGCCATCAAAGCAACTTCCAGATCTTACTTTTCTTGACGAAAGAGCAAAAAAAACTGCTTTGGCAATCTCTCATGTCACATTTCACCCTACCAGATCATTTCACAGATGCAGATGTGCAGAAAGTCAAGGACGCTGCTCTTAGGAAGATGGCGGTTGCATTCAACAACCACAAGAAAACTATATGGGCCAAGTACGTCGAAGGAGGAAAGAAGACTCCAGAGTTCACAGGAACACTAGAGAAGCAAAGAGATCACTCGCCAGCTTCCGTGAAATTCAAGGAATCGGAATTAGCTAACGAACGGTCGAGAATAAACACGATCAATGCCGCGAAAAAGGAGCATTACCATAGGCTGGGGCCAGGTGGCTACGCGGTGGCCCGGCCTAAGGGGATAAGGCTGAGCAAGAGATGCTGGATGCAGGGGTTAGTCCAGTTACATTGAGCTGGCCCCCCAGGTGCATGACTTTGTTTTATGTGCATGGGGGGCATTGCACCCAAAGACATGCCAGGTCTTAAAGCAAGTCTTAAAGCAGCCGACCTCAAACTACTTGTTGCAATAAAAGAGGCTTGAACGGGGGTGTTCACTCCCAACAGAGAGACGACGAGCTTACGCGCGCCCTGGGGAATCCTGAACACTTGGGAAGAACGCGAGGCAAAGGTGTTGTTCTGTGGTATAAGGGGTTTGCGGACTGGAACACCGACTACAGAAGTCGTGCGAGAAAGAAGATGGAGGAGGAGAAGAAGAGGAAGCTGGAGGAGGAGCAGAGTAAGCAAGAAGCATAACGCCTTAAAGGCCTAGAATCAACGGACGCGGAGTTGGCACTCAAATTCCAGTGGCAGCAGCAACAGATCCATGAAATCAGCCAGGGAAGGGGCACTAGTAGAAAAGGGGGCATTGGTCCAGGCCGGGTCAGCCCATTAGTCCCGGTTCAATCTAGAACCGGGACCAATGGGGGCATTGGACCTGGTTCGTGAGCCCCGGGAGCCGGCCGGGCCACGTGGGCCATTGGTCCCGGTTCGTGGCCCACCACCATTGGTCCCGGTTGGAGGCATGAAACGGGACCAAAGGACTCCCATTAGTCCCGGTTCATACCACCAACCGGGACTAAAGTGTTGGTCCTCGTTGTGGCCAGAGTTTAGTCCCACCTCGCCAACCGAAGGGGGCTCACACCGGTTTATAAGCCCCCCCCCTCTCTGCCTTGTTGAGCTCCTCTCAAAATGAAAATAGATGCCCTTATACAGGAAATTTGACCTAAATTCATACTGAATTTCTCTGAAGTTAGTAGAAATTTATTATGAATTTAGGTTGAATTTTCTCTATAAGCGCATCTATGCTCATTTTTTAGTAAAGTTAATCACGACTATTTTTTCTTCTATTTATTTCTGAGTAGTTTTTTATATAGTTTTTTTTCTTTTATGCTATATTTATTTTTTTCTATTTATTTCTGAGTTGTAATAAGTCATTAAAAATAAAAAAGATTTTAGTACAGTTAATCACAACTATTTTTTCTTCTATTTATTTCTGAGTAGTTTTTATATAGTTTTTTTTCTTTTCTGCTATATTTATTTTTTTCTATTTATTTCTGAGTTGTAATAAGTCATTAAAAATAAAAAAGATTTTAGTAAAGTTAATCACAACTATTTTTTCTTCTATTTATTTCTGAGTAGTTATTTATATAGTTTTTTTCTTTTCTGCTATATTTACTTTTTCTATTTATTTCTTTGTGGTAATAAGTCATTAAAAATAAGCATCTATGCTCATTTTTTAGTAAAGTTAATCACAACTATTTTTTCTTCTATTTATTTCTGAGTAGATTTTTATATAGTTTTTTTTCTTTTCTGCTATATTTATTTTTTTTCTATTTATTTCTGTGTGGTAATAAGTCATTAAAAATATAAAAGATTTTAGTAAAGTTAATCACAACTATTTTTTCTTCTATTTATTTCTAAGTAGTTTTTTATATAGTTTTTTTCCTTTTCTGCTATATTTATTTAATTCTATTTATTTCTGTGAGGTAATAAGTCATTAAAAATAAAAAAGAGGCGCAATGCTAGTTAATTCGCTTCAAGCCTTTCAGAATAGTGTAAACTGCACTGCACATAGCTCCGTGCAGTCTACCATATTTCTCAAGGCTTGAAGCGAACCAACATGCAGGCGAGCATTGAGCCTCTTCTTCATCGTCTCTGCACTCAGGGCTTATAAACAGCTGCGAGTGCCTCTCGCTTGGCGAGGTGGGACTAAAAAAACAGCTGCAGAAAGAATCAACTAAAAAAAAGCTACAGAAAATAAATAAGTAATTAGACGGGTCCATTGGTACCGGTTGGTGGCTCCAAACGGGACCAATGCCCCTCTAAAAAACAAAGCACGAAAGTTTAAGAACTAATGGCACTAATGGCACTTCAGAAAGTTTATAATTTTTCAAATTTGAGAACTAATGGCACTAACAGAAAGTTTATAATTTTTCTAAAACTAAAAGCAAAAAGAATTAAAAAATAAATCAAAAAACAAAAGAAAATAAATAATGCATAAAACAATACAAAAAATCTGGGAAAAAAATAAAAATAGCAACAATAAGTAAAGAAAAAAAGTGCCTCCTACTGGGCCCCCACGGCCTGAATACGACTAGAAACCCACCATGGGCCAGGATTCAGGCCCGCAGGTGGCCCAGTAGGCCCATCAGGCAAAGCAGTAATAAGTAGGCCCGTAAGCCTGCGGTGGAGAGGAGCTCGAGAGGGGTGCGACAGTGGGGCTTATAAACCACTGCGCGCCCCTCTCAGCTAGCGAGGTGGGACTAAACTTTCATGCCGCACCGTGCCAGCACACGACCATTGGTCCCGGTTGGAGGCACCAACCGGGACTAAAGGGGGGCATTGGTCCCGGTTCGTGGCACCAACCGGGACCAATGCCCACCCTTTAGTCCCGGTTGGTGGCACCAACCGGGACCAAAGCCCTCTGCTTCCCGCCCTTTGGGCTGCTGAAAAGAGGCCTTTGGTCCCGGTTGGTGCTACAAACCGGGACTAAAGGGTGCATTGGTCCCGGTTGGAGACACCAACCGGGAACAAAGACTTTGCTACATAAGGAAAATTTCAGAACCGCATCCCCACTTTGATTTCTCCTCCTCCTCGATCTCCCGACGCCGCGCGCCGTCGCCTGCCGCCACCTCGCCGTCGCTGCACCGCCCCGCCCTGCTGCCCCGATGTCGCCGCCCTGACGCCGTCGCCGCCCCGCGGCGCACCTCGCCGTCGCCGCCCCGCGGCGCACCTCGCCGTCGCCGTCGCTGTCGACCTCGCCGTGAGCAACTTTTTATGATTTTTGTTAGATTTTTTTAGATTCTTTTGATAGATTAGATGTGTAGTAATTTAGATATGTAGTTCATAGTATGTTAATTTAGATTGTGTAATTAATTTGTTCATATTGTGTTAGATTTTTTTCTGTTAATAGATTTTTTGGTGTAATTAATTTGTTCATATTGTGTTAGATTTTTTTCTGTTAATAGAATTTTTTTCTATTAATTTGTTCATAGTATGTTTGGTGATATTATTGTTAATAGATTTTTTTGGTGATATTTAGATTGTGTTAGTAAGTACTATAATTGAACTAGCTAGTTATAAAAATATAATTACTATTTTATTTAGATTTTTGGTAATATAATTAGTTAGTTAGAAAAATACTAGTTTATTTTTAGTAAGTACTATTTTATTTTATTTTATTTATAGTAAGTGCTTCATATATAGTTGAACTAGCTAGTTGATTTAATAAACTAATTTATTTTACTATATATAGAACTAAGTGCTACTTTATAGTAGGTGCTACTTTAGAAAAATACTATTGTAGTAAGTGCTACTTTATTTATTTATAGTAAGTGCTACTTTATTTATTTATAGTAAGTGCTACTTTGTTTTTAGTAAGTACTACTTTATTTATTTATAGTAAGTGCTTAGTAGTTGAACTAGATAGTTGATTTAATTAATAAAACTACTTTATTTAACTATATATAGAAGTAGTTTGTAGTAAGTGCTACTTTATATATTTATAGTAAGTGCTACTTTATTTATTTATAGTAAGTGCTTAGTAGTTGAACTAATAGTTGATTTAATTAATAAAACTACTTTATTTAACTATATATAGAAGTACGTAGTTCCCGCATCGACGTCAGCGATGCCTATCCCGTATCCTCGTCGTCGTCGACTCGGCGGTGGAGGCCTGCTTGATCAGGGCCATGTTCGGGACTGGGCTCCGCCGGGCTGGTATTGGGAGGTGCTACCTTCTGGGGGACGTAGGTTGGTGAGGAGGCAGCCCGTTGTTGACCCGATCCTTGTTTGGTGGCGGTCGCATGGGCCAGTGACGGTGCCGAGGCTTCCGGACACCGCGGATGTGGTACGTCACCGTGTGAGCGAGGAGGACGAGCACGTCCGTTGCTACATGGTTGCGTTGGAGGGCAGGTTCGACAATACCTGGTAGGTTCTTCAGGGATCTCACTGGAGCTATGATCCTGTGATCGTTCCTTATCTTTGGGTGTCCACCGCCCGCGACGATACCCGTCGGGCGCTACGGTTCTAGCTGTATTAATTAGCGATGCTATATGTATGATAGTATTCGACGATGTACGGACACAAGAGATGATGTACTTTTGGTTATAATTGAATCCATGCTAATTTGAATACTACTTTATTTTACGATTTGGTTTTGCTTATTGAATGCTCATATTGGAAAAGTACTCCTACTTTGAATGCTAAAATTGAAGAGCACTCTATGTAGAAATCTAGGAGCCCCCTCCATCATCCATGCCGTCGTGGGGGTAGCTTCTCCTTCATTCCCGTGTGCTAGACAATTTGTTGTAATAATGCACTCGGGAATGAAAGGAGGAGCTACGTACCATCACCGATAGTCAACCCATGATTAATAATAATGATCTAATTTAGGTTTTTTAGTACATATATTTAATATTTGAATTATGAACTTAGGCCAGAAATGTCGTACTCGGACGATGAAAACCGCCCGGGGGAGTGCGACTGGTGCCACGACGACCGAGGTATGTGCGACAGGTTCATTGAGCTGGACGAAGATCAGCGCTTTAGCATTAAGCTCGAGGAGACCTTCGATGTTCATACGGTACCCAACGACGACAATAGTTTTTTTCGTAATTAAGAACGACTTCAACTATTTTAACGTGTATCTTTCATCTTTTCCAATTCGACTAGCTTATCCCATGCTTTGCAAGACGCTATGTCTTGGAGAGGATGGGTTTTGAAGACCATGAAAGTATGGAAACCAAACAAATTATCCTAAGTACCCATCATGGTGTGGATTTTCAAGTAAAGCTGTATAATGCTCAGAGTGTAACCCATTTTGGTTGCAAAAACTGGGAAGCACTTTGCAAGATGTATCGTTTTGATGAGGGTATGCATGTCACCATGGATCTTGGTGATCCTACAATCGCGCAAGAGAGACCTTCGATTTTCGTCCTTGTGGATACACCTCCAATTCTTCCCCCATGTGATCTTAACATAGTTATTAAGTAATTTATATTGTTTATTTCAAAATAGTTGACAACTTATTTCCATTGACAGCTTATTTTCATTCTTCAAAGAATGTGCGGAAGATGGTAGACAGAACCTACTACACCGAAGGCTCCGAATTAACTTATCAGGAGAAAAATGATCTGATCGCATTTTGTACTGATCTTGAGAATTACAATATCTACAATAAAACTCCTCAACATTATGGTCAATACGTGCCACTAGTGCACGTATTGAACTACGGTAACTACCATGGAGATACCCTGGTAAGATTTTTTACTATTTCGACATCCGTGCATCTTTTTGCACACTTCTAAAACTAGTACATCATTGTTAACTACGAAGTTATTACTATGTTTTTCAACAGATAATCCCGAATGATTGTGTGCCTCATCTGATGTATACGCACGGTAGCCTTCATGTTTTGAACATACAACCAGGTCTTCCTACGAATCTGAACTGTCCATACCGGGTTTCTAAAAGAAGTGGAGACATGACAATCAAAGAATGGAAAAAATGTATGGACAGTCGTAAGGAGCTTCTTGGAAGCAAAAATCAGCGAAGTGCAAGAATTGGAGACAGGATGATCGCCATTCTTCATAATGGAGAGTCAAGGTCTATATTGTTTTATGCTATTTTACTTTAAGGGTGTTTAGGTCATGTCCTACCTGATACTGATGATCATGTGCTAAGAACAATTATGTAGGGTTGGGTTCGATAACTATGAGGATGATGATCGTATGACTTATTATTAATAACGAGTAGAAGTTGTATGATGATGCATGATTAGTATGACTTGTTATTATATATGATGATGTATGATGCGAGCATGCATGAGTTATTATATCAGCGGGTGAAATGAACATATATAGCAGCAGCGTTGGTAAACCAAGGACAAAGATATAAGAGAGGACACTTCTCTCTATTAGCTAGCTAATAACAACCTAAAAATAACCCCCTAAACCCCTAAACAAGCCACTTTTCTAAAAAAAACATGGACTTTTGGTCCCGGTTGGCGCCTCCAACCGGGACCAAAGGCCCCCTAACTGGGCTCGGCGTACAGTGCCACGTGTAGGCACATTGGTCCCGGTTCGTGTTTGAACCGGGACTAATGGGTGGAGGTATTAGTAACGACCCATTAGTCTCGGTTCATGAACCGGGACTAAAGGCCCTTACGAACCGGGACTATTACATGTTTTTCTACTAGTGGGGGTCTCTACAACGGCAGGAGCTACCAGATACAGCATTGGATAGCACCGTCCCATCCATGCCAAGAAGCAGCGTGGGTTCTGCACGGGGCGATGAGGCACTACTGCTGGATAGATACCCTGCGGATGACATCATTGATAACACTAATTGTGAGCTACACTTTAAAATCAAAAACATATCCATCAAGGTGGCGGACGGTGTTGCTTATACAAATCCCCCTGAAGCAACCTTCCATTGCAATACAATTCCACCTGCCTATGCTCGTGTTGCGGTTGATGAAGTGGTGGTAGAATATTGGGGGCTACAGCTTGACATTCCTAGAGGTGACGACGAGCGCACACTGGAAGAGGCATTACATCGTATCGTTCTATGGAGAAAAGATTGCATCTTCTTTCCAAGGCCACCGACACTGTGTCAGCCGGCTCCTCCTCCAAGTCCGCCACTGCGTCAGCAATCGACTCCAGCTCCTCCAAGTCTGCCAACGCGTGAGGCCACTCCTCCTCCTCCAAGTACGGCACCACATGAGCCCACTCCTCCTCCTCCAAGTCCGACACCGCATCAGCCCAGTCCTCCTCCTCCAAGTCAGGCACCATGTAAGTCATCTCCGCCGCCTCAGCAGGCTCTGCCGCCTAAGCAACAACGAGAGAGAGCCACCGCAGCTATGGAGGCTAGCGGTACAAGTACAGGAGGCAAGAGATCCCGATTTGGTCCAAGGCTCGCGTCTCTTTTGAAGAGACCTTACGACAGGAGCGAAGAGGAAAATGAAGCCGAATGCAGGAGACAATTGGATGCCCATTTTGGACCAAAACCGCCACGGCCGCCAAAGGAGAAAGTGCCTGAGCATGCCATTGACCACTTTATTCGCATGGGTCAAGCACCAGATCCCAAGCCTGTTGAATCAAACTATGAGTGCTAAATCAGGAAGTCATATGAAGCACAACAGAAGAAGGAGTCAAGCTCGAGCGCCAGCCAAGCAGCTGCCAAAAAAGCGGGAAAACTGTTCCCCAGCTGGAAGAATAGGCGGTGCAATCGATCCCACCGCTCATTGTACCAAAACACATGAGTACCGGTGCGGCCGATCATCTGGTAATAATGGACCATCATAGAAAGCAGGCTGCAGAGATCAGATGCACTATAGAATAACTCCTAGAGCTTGAGCCCACGGATACTTTTATAGAGCAGGAACTAAAATAGAAATATGGCCGCTGTTGTGGAATTTTCATGTCAGATGTCCTAGCGAAACGACTTAGTCGTGGAGCCATCGCAACTAGGAAGCTTAAAGGGGTTAAACGGGACAAAGGACACGGGGTTTATACTAGTTCGTCCCCTTCCGGTGAAGGTAAAAGCCTACGATCCAGTTTTGGGTGGTATTGCTTATGTATCGATTACCAGGGAGCGATTCCGCTTGACCTAGTTCTCGATCTATTGTTACTTGTCCTGAACTGCCGCCGGGTTGTCCCTTTATATACAGAGGTCGATGCCCGCGGCTCACAGAGTCCCGATCGGCTCATAAACAGTGTCCGGCTCGGTCTCTCTCTATTCTTGCCTTATAATAAAAGTTACATACATATGGTGGTTTATCTCTACGGGAATTGAATCGCCTTTGGGCTTAGGCCCTTAACTGAACCGCCATCTTTCCAGTGTCTCTCTGGGCTTCATGTCTTGACTCACCATAGGTGTAACCCGGACCCTCCTGGGCGGGTCACACCTAATAGTTATATCTCCAACATTAGGCCCCAGATTGATTTGAACTGGTTCATGTCAATATTCAATACTTTAGAAAAATCTTTTGCTCTTGTCTTATACATAAATTTTATAACCCGCCATGATGTCATCCTCCAGATTTAGAATAACCCGCCATGACGTCATCTGTCATTAACTTATGCTTTGTCCAATATACCTCAATGGATCCTTATCTTAATGACCATCCCGAGAATCGAGGCGTCTCAGTAGTTAGATAATTATTTTTCAGCCTCCTCATTTTTCGTGCCTGCTTATCAGTCTTTCCTTATAAATAGACATGACCAGGTCTTCCTCATTCTCCCCTTTCCTCTGTCTTCTTCCTCCCGCAACCCTACTACCACTCGAGATCCGCCGCCGCCGTAGAGCACCTCGTCTTCCTCGACCTCGGCCGCTGCATCAACCTGAGTCGATCCAGAGAACGGCGGCGCCCCTCCGCAGTAGATCTGCAGCTGTAAGTCTTCGCCTTTCGCACCTTACATCCGCATTAGGGTTTGCGAGTTCCTCTGTGTTCTTCGCTGCCCATCAGGTTTCTTAGTAGTTTCTTTAGTGCAACCTCTTTTGATCCAAAAGGACTATAGAACTCATGCGGTAGCTGTTTCGCGTCCATTTTTGATACTAGCAGATCCCTTTTTCCTGTAAAGAGGTCCCATTCGGACTCACGAACTCATCTGTACTAGCTTTTAGGTCTAGAATATTTTCTTTTCTTGAACATCATTTGATCCAAAATAATTTTCACAGCCTGTGAAACTTGTTTCTGCAACACTTAGTCAAAAAACTGTACTTGTTTGATCCACCTAGCCATGGCGACTCTTATCACCGGCTTAAAAAAGGTAATGCTCAATTGACAATATTGCCACCCATGGCGGTTTAAATAACTTAACTGCTTATGATGCTCATGGCGGCTTAAATAATCTGACATAATTAGCCATGTACCATTAGGCCCCTTATAAGCCGCAATCTTGAATATATACTATAATGTTTCTCTCTGGCTTAAATTTGAACTGGAAATTTTTACTCTTTCTTAGGCTTTCATCACAATGCCGCCCAAACCACCCACTTCATTCAACTTGGTCAAATCCATCGTCACAGACAGTACGCTTGCTGACTTTGTGAAGACTGGCTATCTTCCAAAGAAGGAAGTTATCTCATATTGTGCTCCTGATCCAACAGAGGAAAAACCTCAGCCCAAAGCGGGGGAGGTTATCACCTTCACTGATCATATGAACCGTGTTTTCTCACCACCTGGCTCAAAATTCTTTAGGGACGTCCTGCACTTCTTTGATCTCCGTCCTCAAGACATCGGACCCAACTCCGTGTCTAATATTTGCAATTTTCAAGTATTCAGTGAGGTGTATCTTGGAGAAGAACCCAGCTTCTACTCTTTAGAGAGTTATTATACTTGAACCGCCAAAATGAATGTGCCAACGGACAAAGTTTGGAACTTGGCGATGTCTCAATCCAGCGTCGGAGAGACGTCATTTTTCCCTATGCCAGTCCACCAAGTCATCCCAATGACTAGAACCAAACATGGTTCTATTGCCAAGACACTTCTCCGGCTGATGAGAATCCTCTGCCCGGTTTTCGCGCTCTGCGGCTTGATTCCAATCATCCACTTCCTGATAAGATATCAGCCGCCGAATGCAAGACGCTCGCCCCCACCCTGGTTAAAATCAAGGCTCTTCTGGGGAATTGGCTAAATGGCATTGACTTAGTCCGGGTTTGGCTCGCCTGGCGTATCATTCCATTAAGCCGCCGCCCCGGTCTAATGTGCACTTATTCAGGAAAGAAAGATGACCCTCTGCGACATAGTTCTGATGATTTGCCTGACCACGTCATCAATGACATGACAAAGTCTCTCCTGAATGAAAGCCTAGCAGACTGCGGTAAGGTCGGCTTAAGCCCTTTCTGCGAAGCCAACTCGGCTCCAGCGGTAATCCACCCATCTGAATAAATTACCTTCATCCATTGATGTTTCATCTATACTCATACTTTTGTTGATTTTCACAGGCTGGTGATAAATTATGGAAGGCTAAATATGACAACGAAGCTGCGAAGAAAGCCAGGAAGGCCAAGAGAGCCGCCAGGAAGGAAGCTGCAAAGAAGAAGGGCAAGAAGGCCACCGCCTCTGACTTGCTTCGGCGAGAAGATACTTCTGAGTCAGAGGTAGCCCTTGACTCTCTTGGCTCCTTTTTTAACCACCTTATTGACACTGATTATTAGCAGGAGGACACAGGAACAAGTCATGGAAAGGATGAAGAGGTAACTATAATTTCCTACGACTCCGAGCCTTTGCCAAGGCATAAAATCCGAAGAGTAACCAGGAAAGTAAGATTTTCACATCCCTTAGCTTATCAAGATCCTCAATTTCTTTTGAAGCGACAGATTCATGAGAGCCGGAGGCAGACCCGGACCAGCAAGGATGCAGAACTCTCCTCCGGCTTACCGAATACACCAAAGAAGCGCCGGAACAAGGTCACCTCCAATTTAAATCACTTTTATCCTTTGGCGGGTCTCACTCGTCAACCACTCAATTCTTCTGACTCGAATTATCAGGAAACTTCACCTTCCTTCTGACTCGAATTATCAGGAAACTTCACCTTCCTCAGGAAACTTCAAGACTGCTCCAGGGTAATGATAACCTGCTTAGCCTATGTTCATTTCAATTCGTTGTATTTGCACTTAACCTTTTGATCTTATGCAGCGGAAAAGCAAAGCCCAGTGTCGGTGTCAAAACCGGCGGATCTCGGGTAGGGGGTCCCGAACTGTGCGTCTAGGCGGATGGTAACAGGAGACGAGGGACACGATGTTTTACCCAGGTTCGGGCCCTCTTGATGGAGGTAAAACCCTACGTCCTGCTTGATTAATACTGATGATGTGTGTTACAAGAGTAGATCTACCATGAGATCAAGGAGGCTAAACCCTAGAAGCTAGCCTATGGTATGATTGTTGTTCGTCCTATGGACTAAAGCCATCCGGTTTATATAGACACCGGAGAGGGCTAGGGTTACACAGAGTCGGTTACAATGGTAGGAGATCTACATATCCGTATCGCCAAGCTTGCCTTCCACGCCAAGGAAAGTCACATCCGCACACGGGACAAAGTCTTCAATCTTGTATCTTCATAGTCTTGGAGTCCGGCCGATCATGATAGTTCGGCTATCCGGACACCCCCTAGTCCGGAACTCCCTTAGTAGCCCCTGAACCAGGCTTCAATGACGACGAGTCCGGAGCGCATGTTGTCTTCGGCATTGCAAGGCGGGTTCTTCCTCCGAATTTTATAGAAGATTGTGAACATCAGGATAGTGTCCGGCTCTGCAAAAATAAATTCCACGTACCACCGTAGAGAGAATAATATTACACAAGTTCAATCTGCTGACGTATTTTGTGGCGTGACGTCACACCATTACCAAGCCTTTACTCGAATTGTTTTTATTGTATCACCTCAGCGCATTTAGCGAGGCGGTTTCCTTGGCACGTCTTGTCGAAGCAGAGATCACGTTCCCCTTATTCCGGGATTTCCATCAATACGGACGTGGGTAACCGAACCGCGCCATTGATTGTGATGCTTGGGAGATAAGCGAGTTTTACCAGGCCGGTGGGGACACATGTTTTTGTCCGCCCATATAAGGGGATAAAGATCCAACCCTTTTACCTGCCCCTTCTTCCTCTTTGGCTTATCCATCTCCGCGAACTCGAGCTCCAGCGCCCAAGTCCGCACTTCTCACCTCAACCTTCTCCAAATATGTTCAGAGCAGGAGGCAAGTGGATGGCCTCCTCCGTCACGGAGGGGCAGATCCAGAAGCTGCGCGACACCGGATACTTGTCCAGCGACATCGCGCACCGGCTCCCCGACGAGGGAGAGCTCATCCCCACCCCCAGGCCCGATGAGAGGGTAGTATTTCTTCCCCATTTCCTCCGCGGACTGGGCTTCCCACTTCATCCCTTCGTCTGGGGGCTCATGTTCTACTACGGCCTAGATTTCCATGATCTGGCCCCAAATTTCATCCTCAACATCTCGGCGTTTATCGTCGTGTGCGAGGCCTTCCTCTGCATCCAGCCCCACTTCGGCTTGTGGCTCAAGACCTTCAGTGTCAAGCCGAAGGTTGTGAAGGGCAGCCAAGCGGACTGCGGAGGCGCCATGGTGGGTAGGATGTCCCACGTTACGTGGCTGGAGGGCAATTTTGTGGAAACCATCAAGGGGTGGCAATCGGGGTGGTTCTACATCACCGAGCCGCGTGACCCTGATTGGGCAGCAGCCCCCGAATTCAGATCCGGCATCCCTACACAGCTCACCTCCTGGAAAGAGAGTGGCCGGATCTGGGGCGATTTGGAGGAGCTGACCGGACTCCAAGCCTGCATCCAAAAGCTGGTGGACAAGAAGCTCAAGCTTGTCAACGTAGTCCAGGTCATGCTCATCCGCCGGATTCTCCCGTGCCAACGACGGGGCTTCAACATGTGGGAGTTCGATCCGGCGCAGCACCAGACCCTTAGTGGGCTCTTTGACACTACATATGAAGATGTCTGGAAGGTGCTGTTCAAAGGCGCCGAGGCTCCTGCATCCGCCACCGAAGATCGCGGATTCCGCTCGCAACGTCCAGCTGACGAGGTAAGTGATTTTTCCATTTGTTTTCCATAGTTTGACTCTATGCGAGATCTAAACTCCCTTTACCTTTGACAGGACTGGCTGGCGAAGGCCGAACGGACTATCTGTCCGGCCCCATTGCCAGAGGACCCAGCGGACGCCCGCCTAACGGGGCTGCTGGCTCTGGCACCCCACGTGGTGCTGGAGAAGAAGGCCAAGAAGAAGGCCACGGGGACTCGGAAGAGTTCCCGTTTTCAGGTGCTATCGGATGATGAATCCGAGGCTGACTCCTCCCACCAAAGCGAGGAGGAGAAGAAGAAAGCCTCTCCCCCAGCGGGGGGAGGGATGAAAAGGAAGGCCTCCCCAACAAGGGAGGCCGAAGGGTCCAAGAAGGGAAAAACTCTTCCCTCGGACTGCTCCGCCAACGCCAGTGACGACGACGAGGACTGGCCTCCAAGGGCCAAGCCCCTGGCGAGATCGTAAGTATCCGGACTCCCGAATAACTTCAAGGTTTATATTTTTCACCACATAATGTCTTTCTAATGCCGCATACAACAGCTGCAGTCCGCCTAAGGATAATCTTCCCACTTCATCGAGCGGGTCCTTAGGTGTGTCGGATATGGATTCTCTTCCGACTGCCTCCAACCCCCGTGACGCGGACGATGCCGAAGTGGGATCCCAGGAAGGGACCCACCAGGAGGAGAGGGCCCCAGAGGTGTCGCAGGACAACCTCCCAGACTTTGCACCAGACTCGGCCCCGGAACCCACAGTGGCTCCGGAGTCCGGCGGGCGACCCCTCCGTAAGAAGGGCAAGACCATGACGCCGGCAGCCTCCGTCCAACCGGAGGCGCCGTATAGCTTGCTGGAGGCGCTCAATGGCGCCTCCATCAAAGAGGAACACCGCACCGTTATGAGTGCGGTGATTCAGAAGGTGCAGCTCGCCAAGAGCGGGCTGACCGAAGCCTGCAGCAGCCTTCTAACAGGCTTTGAGGTAAGAATTTCAATATGTATAAAATGGTACCGCATAGACAGTAGCCCCTGATGCTCGGTTCGGTGTTTGGAAAGAAAAGCCGGACTGAGGATCTAAAAAGATATACGCAGGAGTCATAATAAATATGTCAATATGGGATTTGCAGGCTGTGCTATTGACCTCTGCTGCACTGACTGCGGAGGTCAATACTTTGAAGGAAAACCTCCGGCGGTCCGAGAACGAGCTCGGCCGTGCCAAGAAGTAGCTCGAGGACAAGGAAGGTGAGTAACACCTGAGTAAAATTGTACGTTACAGAAAAGGATTTTGGTTGCAAAAGAATGACAAGGATAACGTGGGTATTGCAGGGGCCACTAATGAGATGGCGACCCTGAAAGAGGTGGTGGTCGCGGCCGAACGCAATGCGGCCGCGGAGCGGACCGAGCGAGAGAAGCAGGAGGCGCGGGTGGCGGAGGTACAGCAAGAGCTCCAGGATCTCGTGAAAAAACATGAGAGCCTGGAGCGTGACTCGAAGACTCAAGAGTCTGAGCTTGCAACGGCTCTTGAGAGTGCCAAAGCCGCTAAGGCCGAAGCCTACAAGGCCCTCCAGGAGATTGAGGTGGTGAAGAAAATAGCAGCGGGTAAGGCATTTTTCATGCAAAGTAAGCATGTGAGTGTTAATTACCTGTTGCTTACCCGAATTCGGAGTTCTCCAGGAGTGTTCGCAGATCTTCCTCGCAGCGTGTCCGATGCTGCCGCATTCTACCGGGCCGAGGAGGGGAGCTCGACGGAGAAGGTCTTCTGGTCTCAGTATGCTGAGGCCGGACATCCAGTGCCCCTTAGCGACCAGCTGAAGCAGCTGGTCGAGCTCCGCAAGGCGGCCGAACAGGCCATGAAGGGCCTCATAGTTCGGCTGTGGCCTAAGGAGGCCATGCCTGGGAGCTACTTCGGCCTGGTGCCGCGGCTGGTGGATGCGTGCCCATGGGTTGAAGTCATCAAGCACTCCGCCTGTATTGAGGGTGCCCGTCGGGCCCTTGCCCGCGCAAAGGTGCACTGGGGCAAGATGGATGCCCAGAAGCTTGTGACGGACCCACCACCAGAGGGCAAGGAGCATCGCATGCCCGAGATGTATTATAAGAGTGTGTTGAAGGGCGCCCGCACTATTGCGGGGGAGTGCTCCAAAGATGTAATTTTTGAGTAGACTCGCATTTTGTTATCTTGTGCGCTAAAAACTTAGTTCATATGCGCTAAGCAACGCTTGTTAATTTAAAATATTACCTTCTGTGCGGCTGTTTATCAAATCTGAGAGATGGCAAGTCATCGGCTTCAGCCCCCATGCCACGAGTGCTGGGGTGTTCGGGATAAACTTGAGCACTCTTGTTCCCATTTTTGGGTCCATCTAGGGAGGCGCTCAACACAGCGAACAAGGCAACCGGACTTATAATGCTTGAACACTCTCACTTAGCCATAGAATTCTATAATTTTAAATTTTGGCGAAGCCCCTACTCTTCGGAAGGCCGAATTTGGGGCGCTATCCACGCCTGGGCCGGACAAGATCCGGCTCCTCGCTCTAAGCGGCATAAGTCTTTAAGGACTCGCAAAAACCTCTCGAACAGCGACCGGCTCTCGCCTAATCATGACGGCCAGTTTTAGCTTTCTCCACTGAGGCGTTAACCCAGCTCAACTGGGGCGCAATCGCAGTGGTTCTCCCAGTGCTACCTTAGCCGATACAACGGAACGTAAGGTACCAAAACATGGGAGCCGGGCAAACCCAACTATTGACCCAAGACATGATTCGGAGCCGATGCATATAATGCTATAGGTTCGGGGTGCCGTACTTGTGAAACTATTCGGACTTATCACACCATGATGCGGGAAACATAAGCCCCTGGTGTGTTTTAACCGTACCAAAGTGTACGGATGCGACATGTTGTAAATGAACATATGTATGAAAAAGAAATGCAATTATGAGCAAAAGGGTGCTGCATTGTTTTATTCAATAAGTGCTGCTATGAATGCAGAACGATACAAATAGTGCAATAAGCAAGGGATGGGACTGTTAAACATGTCCCCCTCCAGGGGTAGGCTGCGGATTGGTGTATAAAAATGTTCGTAATGGAGACCACCTGTATATTCGTTGTAGCCTTTATCCTTCCCTGGACGTTGCATCGTGAGTTCGGCAGGTCTACTGCCGGACAGGGCCTCTGACGAATGGAGTCCTGTGGGTAAAAAATGAAAGGTAAAAAAAAGAACGACACACTTGAGAGCCCCTGGTGTGGTTGAGCCGCAGTTTGGGCTTATCGTGGTCGTGCCCCTCTCCCCATGCCCATGGTATCTTCAGAGCATAATGGTGTACGCGAAGGACCTGTTTTGACGTTTTGCAGGGGCTGGGGTTGGGGCCGCACTGCTACACGTGCTCGGAACGTGCCAGGTGGTCTTGTTGTAGGTTACTCCGAGTGCGCTTAGCTATGTCCGGCCGCTTAACGGCCGGACTCGAGAATTGCCTTAAGAGGCTGCATTGTACTTCTGCCGCGAGAGCCGCTGTATGTTCCTCCGTTCGGAGAGAATGTTCAGTGTTTCCGTTGACCGTGATGACTCCTCGAGGGCCTGGCATCTTGAGCTTGAGGTATGCGTAGTGCGGCACCGCGTTAAACTTTGCAAATGCGGTACGTCCGAGCAAGGCCTGATAGCCGCTGCGGAACGGGACTATGTCGAAGATTAACTCCTCGCTTCGGAAGTTATCCGGGGATCCGAAGACCACTTCCAGTGTAACTGAGCCTGTACAATTGGCTTCTACACCTGGTATGACGCCTTTAAAGGTCGTCTTGGTAGGTTTAATCCTTGAGGGGTCTATGCCCATTTTGCGCACTGTATCCTGATAGAGCAGGTTCAGGCTGCTGCCGCCGTCCATCAGGACTCTGGTGAGGTGAAATCCATCGACGATTGGGTCTAAGACCAATGCGGCGAATCCGCCGTGGCGGATGCTGGTGGGGTGATCCCTTTGGCCAAAAGTGATCGGGCAGGAGGACCATGGATTGAACTTCGGGGCGACTAGCTCCATCGCGTATACGTCCCTGAGTGCACGCTTCTGCTCCCTTTTGGGTATGTGTGTTGCGTATATCATGTTCACCGTCCGCACCTGTGGGGGGAAACCCTTCTGTCCTCTATTGTTCGGCGGTCGGGTCTCTTCCTCGTCATTGCTATGCAGCCCCTTGTCATTGTTTTCGGCAATTAACTTGCCTGCCTGCTTGAATACCCAACACTCCCTATTGGTGTGGTTAGCTAGTTTTTCGGGGGTGCCGTGTACTTGGCACAAGCGGTCGAGTATTCGGTCCAAATTGGACGGACCCGGAGCAGTTCTTTTGAATGGCTTTTTCCGCTGACCGGGTTTAGAGCCTCTGAATCTGGCATTGACTGTCGTATCCTCACTATTGTCGCCGTTAATGCGATGTTTGTTTTTGTTACGACGCGACCTGCCATTTCGGTCCTTGAAATCCGGACTGCCAGAATTTTGGCTGAGGTTGTTGCTGTGTGCTAGCCAGCTGTCCTCACCCGCGCAGAAGCGGGTCATGAGTGAAGTGAGGGCTGCCATGGATTTCGGCTTTTCCTGTCCCAGGTGCCGGGCAAGCCACTCGTCGCGGATATTATGCTTGAAGGCTGCAAGGGTCTCCGCATCCGGACAGTCGACGATTTGGTTTTTCTTGGTTAAGAACCGTGTCCGGAATTGTCTGGCCGATTTGTCTGGCTGCTGAATTATGTGGCTTAGGTCATCAGCGTCTGGTGGTCGCACATACGTGCCTTGGAAGTTATCAAGAACTGCGGCTTCCAGGTCTTCCCAACTCCCAATTGACTCTGCTGGCAAGCTGTTAAGCCAATGTCGGGCTGGTCCTTTAAGCTTGAGGGGGAGATATTTGATGGCGTGAAGATCGTCACCACGGTCCATGTGGATGTTAAGGAGATAGTCTTCGATCCAAACCACAGGGTCTGTCGTGCCATCAGAAGATTCAATATTCACAGGTTTAAACCCTTCGGGGATTTGATGATCCATTACTTCATCTATGAAGCATAGTGGGTGTGCGGCGCCTCTGTACTGGGCGATATCACGACGGAGCTCAAAAGAGCTTTGTCTGTTTTGTTCGGCCCGGCTGGACTTACTGTGTCCGGCGTGACAGTTGTCGTCACGTATCATGGGGCGCCCTCGTGATCCATAGATCGATCTTGATTGTCTTGCCCTATCCTCCATATATTTCGCAAGTCCGGAGCGTTCCCCTGTGGCCTTGTGCTTTTCGAGCGATGCCGGGGTACGGGTCTAGTGAGGGGCCTAGAGGCCTCTCTGTCGCGACCACGGGGTGGTCGGTCAGCCGTATTGTCTCCTGGTTATGCGGGTTCATATGCTTCCTCCTCTAATCGGGGGAGCATCTTGCGTTTAGGGTAGCTTTTGGAGGGGCGTTCGAGCTCATGCTCTTCGTCCGCGAGGACTTCAATCCATCTGTCGGCTAGCAGATCTTGATCAGCTCTAAGCTATTGCTGCTTTTACTTGAGGCTGTTCGCCGTGGCCATAAGCATGCGTTTAAAACGCTCTTGTTCGACGGGATCCTCAGGCACGACGAATTCATCATCGTCGAGGCTTGCCTCGTCTCCGGAGGGAGGCATATAATCCTCTACCTCTTCTTCTGCCGCTCTCTCATGAGGGCTGGCGTCTCCGTCCTCCTGCGCTGCATCTTGCTGGAGTGGGTTGTCTTCGGCACTGTCCGGTGTACTATTATCTCCGGTGCCGGAGTCATCATTCTTGCTATGGCGTGATTTAGAGCGGTGTCGTTGACGCTGGCGCTTGGGCTGCTTCTTGGAGGGGTCATCCTCCGCTGTTTCTTCGTCATTCCCATCCTTGGGATATCCACCATGTATATGTCATATGATGAGGTGGCTTTCCAGTGCCCAGTAGGCGCTGGCTCTTGGTCATCTCCGGCATCTTCGTCCATACCGTCAATGTCTTCGGAGTCTTAGTCTAGCATGTCGGTTAGATCGTCGACAGCGGCTACCAAGTGGGTGGTGGGTGGGCTTTGAATTTCTTCATCGTCCGCATCCCAACCGTCCTGACCGCAGTCTGGCCAGGGCTCTCCTGATAACGAGAGGTACTTTAGTGAACTCAAGATGTCGCCAAAAGGTGAGTGTTGAAAGATGTCCGCTGCGGTGAACTCCATGATCGGCGCCCAATCGGATTCGATCGGAGGGGGCGCGGGAGGTTCGGAGTCCGGTGAGGAGTCCGGCACCTTGGAGTCACGAGTTTTATGAGGGACAAGGTCAGTGTTCGGCTCTATCGCCGTAGAGGTGGCAGCCCCCGAGGCGGTGTCTAGCCATCCGTCCTCGATCTACGCAGCCGGCTCCGAATTGAAGATCGGAGCGGGTTCGAGTGCGGCCTCCAGGATACTGTCTGGCTGCAGAGCTAAATCATGCTCGCCGTGACGGTGCGGCACGCTCGGCTGTGGCTCAAATCCATCGAGGATCAAGTCCCCGCGGATGTCCGCCGTGCAGTTCAAACTTCCAAATTTGACCTGACGGCCACGGGCGTAGCTTTTGATCTGCTCCAGATGACCAAGTGAATTGGCCCGCAGTGCGAAGCTGCCGAATACGATGATCTGTCCGGGGAGAAAGGTCTCACCCTGGACTGCGTCGTTGATGATGGTCGAAGAAGCCATCGAGCCTATCGGTGACGACACAGAGGAACTCTCAATGAAAGCACCAATGTCGGTGTCAAAACCGGCGAATCTCGGGTAGGGGGTCCCGAACTGTGCGTCTAGGCGGATGGTAACAGGAGACGAGGGACACGATGTTTTACCCAGGTTCGGGCTCTCTTGATGGAGGTAAAACCCTACGTCCTGCTTGATTAATATTGATGATGTGTGTTACAAGAGTAGATCTACCACGAGATCAAGGAGGCTAAACCCTAGAAGCTAGCCTATGGTATGATTGTTGTTCGTCCTATGGACTAAAGCCATCCGGTTTATATAGACACCGGAGAGGGCTAGGGTTACACAGAGTCGGTTACAATGGTAGGAGATCTACATATCCGTATCGCCAAGCTTGCCTTCCACGCCAAGGAAAGTCCCATCCGGACACGGGACGAAGTCTTCAATCTTGTATCTTCATAGTCTTGGAGTCCGGCCGATCATGACAGTTCGTCTATCCGGCCACCCCCTAGTCTGGAACTCCCTCACCCAACAAGAAGGTGAAGAAGAACAAGCCGGCCGAAGAGCCGATCTTCAAAGAGCCAGAACTTGGAACGGCCGCGCCTGAGGCGCCTACTCATGAGCCGCCACCTGAGCCGGCTCATGACACGCCAACACCAATTGCTGACCCACCTGCCGAGCGAGCCGCCGATGGCTCGGAAAACCCAGAAGTCTCTAGCCCAGCCAGGACAGACGATCCTCAAGACACTGATATCGAGATTACCAAGACATGCTATATTGAGCCGGGGAGACCAACTGTGCTGGCCAAATGTTCTGCCAAAGAAGAGCACCTGGAACGTCGCAAGGCCAGGTTTGATGTTGTTGATTATACTCACATGAGCATTGGAGAAGTATTTTCTGGCTATCTGAGCCAAGTACACAACAGCCGTGATGTTGAAATTGATATGGTGAAGCAGATGCAGCAGAAGTTTGAGGTACAATCTCTTCTCTTAAGTGGATTATCCTTACTATGCTAGCCTCCAAGTCTATTTCTTATGATGAATATGATGTAGACTTAGAAACAAACATATTTAGTGATATATTTAGTCAAAATATGTAAGAAACCTGGCTTACTCCGTAGCCCCCAAGGGCCAGTTTAAATAGCATGTTTGAGTCGGTCCTTCACATAGAATAAAATAGTTGTAAAATGTCTAACAGCAATATACATTAGCCCCCAAGTGCCAAGTACTCTTGCTTGCAAGGTGCTTGGGACTTACTCTTATGAACCGCCACTTTAGGTAAAATTCTTCGGTAGACATTAGCCCCCAAGTGTCAAGTGTTTTTCTTGCAAAAGGCTTGACACTTAATATTGTATGATAACAATCATGATTTTGACCTGGTATTTGTATAGGCCACCACCAATCAACTTCAATCAGAAATATCTGACTTGAAGAACTGCCTGGAATCACAAGAGACAGAAACCCAAAGGGCCAACTCCAAGTTTGAATTCAGTGTATTTGAACAAGAGAAACTGAAAAAAGACTTTGAAATGGAGAAAAAGGCCTGGGTTGATGAAAAGATTGCTTTGACCAATCGAGCTGAGAAATTCTATTTACATATATGCATAATCTGTTCAATATGTAGTATCGTAAAATACCAGCAAATGAAAAAGAATTAAATGAAAAACACAAAATTAAAGGAAAAAGAAATCATAAACCCCAAACCCCCTAAACCTTTTAGTATTGGTTGGTGCTACCAGCCGGTACTAAAGGTCTCCCAGCCCCCGACGTGGCTCGTGCGACGTGGTGGCCCTTTAGTGGCGGTTCATGTTGAAGCGGGACTAAGAGGGGGACCTTTAGTCCCCACTGTCGGTGTCAAAACTGGCGGATCTCGGGTAGGGGGTCCCAAACTGTGCGTCTAAGGCTAATGGTAACAGGAGGCGGGGGACATGATGTTTACCTAGGTTCGGGCCCTCTCGATGGAGGTAATACCCTACTTCCTGCTTGATTGATCTTGATGATATGAGTATTACAAGTGTTAATCTACCACGAGATCGTAGAGGCTAAACCCTAGAAGCTAGCCTATGATTATGATTGTTGTTGTCCTACGGACTAAACCCTCTGGCTTATATAGACACCGGAGGGGGCTAGGGTTACACAGAGTCGGTTATAGAGAAGGAGAGATCTACACATCCTAATCGCCAAGCTTGCCTTCCACGCAAAGGAGAGTCCCATCCAGACACGGGATGAAGTTTTCAATATTGTATCTTCATAGTCTAGCAGTCCGGCCAAACTATATAGTCTGGCTGTCCGAGGACCCCCTAATCCAGGACTCCCTCAGTAGCCCCTGAACCAAGCTTCAATGACGATGAGTCTGGCATGTAGATTGTCTTCGGCATTGCAAAGCGTGTTCCATCTTCGAATACTCCAAGGTAGATCTTGAGCACATGAATCATGTCCGGCTGTGCAAAACAAATTCCACATACAACCGTAGAGAGCATAATTTCTTACGAATCTAATCCGCTGACAATTTTTCATGGCATGACATCACGTCACGGCCCGGTCATTATTCGAACCGTTTTTTCCCAGCCTACTACTGCATGTATTGCAAGGCGGTTTTATTGGCACGTCTTGTCAAAGCAGAGATCGTGTCCCCTTATCACGGGATTCTCATCAATACGGGTGTGGGTAACCCAACCGCGCCATCGATGCGGCGCTTGGGGAATAAGCGAGTTTATAGGGCAAGTAGGGAGGCGCACAGTTTCTACCGCCTTTATAAAGAGACAAGGATTCCTCTTTTTCACCCACGCCTTCTTCTCCCTCTGCTCATCCATTCTCGCACGCTCGAGCTCTAGCGCCCCAGCCCTCACTTTCTCCGCAAAGTCATTCAAGCATGTACGGAGCAGGAGGCAAGTGGATGGCCTCCTCCGTCTCAGAGGAGGACATAACGAAGCTACGGGAGGCCGGATACCTGGCCGCAAACATCGCGCACAGGCTTCCGGCCGAGGGGCAGATTATCCCCACTCCGAAACCTCGGGAAAGAGTAGTGTTCCTCTCTCATTTCGTCCATGGACTGGGATTTCCTCTCCACCCATTCGTCCGCGGGCTTATGTTTTACTATGGGCTCGATTTTCATGATCTGGCCCCCAACTTCGTCCTCAACATCTCAGCGTTTATCGTCACGTGTGAGGCTTTCCTCCACATCCCACCCCACTTTGGCCTATGGCTGAAGATCTTCAACGTGAAGCCAAAGGTGGTGGTCGGCCAGCAAGCGGAGTGTGGGGGCGCCATGGTGGGCAAGATGCCCAATGTCGCTTGGCCTGAGGGCTCCTTCGTGGAGACCGTAAAGGGGTGGCAATCGGGGTGGTTCTACATCACCGAGCCACGCAACGCCAACTATGTGGCGGCCCCTGAATTTCGATCCGGCGCCCCATGCGGCTCACCTCCTAGAAAGAGAAGGGCTTAGCCTGGGGGTCCGCGACAGAGCTGTCCGGACTTCAGAACTGTGTCCGGAATATGATAAGCAAGAAGATCAAGCTCGTCAACATAGTACAAGTCATGCTCTTACACCGGATCCTTCCGTTCCAACGACAGGTTTGCAATCTGTGGGAGTTCGACCCGGCCGAACACCAGACACTAGAGAGCTCTTTGGCATGACGCACGAAGACGTCTGGAAATTGTTGTTCAAGACCAATGAGGTACCACCGCCGATTACCGAATATCACAACCTCAGCGTCAAGCGCCCCGCCAATTCGGTAAGATTTATGTGTTTTGTAAGATGTGCTTTTCATCAGCACATCTGGAGGAGGAGGAGGATCCCAAGCTTTTACGCTGTTTCTGCAGGATTGGGTAGCAGTAGCAGAGAGGATTGACTGCCTGGCTCCGTTACCAGAAGATCCGGAATCGGAGCTTCTTACGAGGATGTTGTTTCCGGCGCCCTATGAGGTGACGAAGAAGAAGGCCAAGAAAATGGCTATGGGGACTAGGAAAGGTCTACGGTGCAAGGTCGTATCGGACTCGTCGTCCGAGAACGCCAAGGCGCACTCCTCCCACGAAGACGGGGAGGAGGAAGAAGAAATCCCCACTCCCCCCACTCGGGGGGGAGAAGAAGAGAAAAGACGCCCCACATGGGGAGGCCAGGACGCCTAAGAAGGGAAAGAGATCCCTTCCGAACCACTCCACCACGGCCGCCTACAGTGATGAGGAGTGGTTGCCCAGGGAAAAGCCCCTGGCGAAGTCGTAAGTATCCGAACTCCATAGTACTTTCAATGTGTTTGAGCTTCATTGCTTGTTACAATGCCAAGCACGCATATGCAGTCCGGCCACGTCCCACATCGAGGTATCATCTTCGGATGGGTCTTTCAGTCAATCGGAGATGAATAGCTATTCACTCCCGACGGCCACCTCCCCCTGGCCCGCGGACGACACCGAGGTGTTGTCCAAGAGGATACCGGAACAAGGGGTGACGGTTCTGGAGACGCCCAAGGTGAAATCCCAGACACCGGGCACATGGGGGGAAAGACCCCCATGGATTCTGCTGACGGGGGCCACAGCAAGTCTGGCCCCCAGCCGGATACTGCGCCGGAACCCCCAATGGTTTCAAGTAGGTACCCCCTTGCTAAAGAGGGCGAGCCGCCTGAGCCGATGACCTCTGTCCACCCAGAGGCATTGAACAATTTGCTGGAAGTGCTTCGGGGTGCTTCCATTGACAAAGAGCACCGTACTCTTATGAGTACGGTGATTGAGAAGGTTCGGTCCGCCAAAAGCGGATTGACTGAAGCCTGCGCCAGCCTCCTAACAGGCTTTGAGGTAAGTAACAAAAGTGTAAGAAAATATCACATTATAGACAGTAGCCCCTGATACTTTATTTGGTGTTCGGAAAGGAAAGCCAAACGAAGGGTCAATTATTATCCGCAGGAGTCTAACAGAAAATGTCTATGTGAATAAGCAGGCGTCGCTGCTGGCTGCTGCCGCCCGTACTGCAGAGGTTGCCGGACAAAAGCGGGACCTAGGGCGGGCCGAGGAAGAGCTCGGCCTCATGAAGAGGCAGCTCGAGGAGAACAAAGGTAAGTGATACCCCGTCCGTGTGTCATATAAAGGAAAAATCATTGATGCTAACAGAAGAATCATGAATTTTAATAGGGGCCACGACCGAAGTGGCGGCCCTGAAGAAATCGCTGTTCGAGGTCGAAGACAAGGCGGCCAAGGAGCGCATCGAGCATGAGAAACAGGAGGCTCGGGTTAATGAGGTACAACAAGAGCTCCAGGACTTCGGCAAAAAATTCGAGTCCTTGGAGCGTGACTCCAAGACGCAAGAGTCCGAGCTTGCGAAGGCCCTCCAGAGCGCGCGAGATACCAAAGCCAAAGCCCAAAAGGCTCTCCAGGAGATTTAGGCAGCCAAGAAGATAGCGGTGGGTAAGGCGTTCATTATGCAAAGTAAGCATTTGAAGGAGACTTTCCTTTTACTTACCCGAATTCGAAGCTCTCCAGGAGCGTTCGCACATCTGCCACGCAGCATATCGGATGCCACGGAGTTCTACCGTGCCGAATAAGGGAGCTCGGCAGAGAATTTGTTCTGGTCTCAATATGCTGGGACCGAACATCCAATGCCCTTGAGTGACCAGCTGAAGCAATTGGTCGAACTGCACAAGGCAGCCAAACTGGCCATGAAGGACTTCCTAGTCCGGCTATGGCCTGGCAAGCCCCTGCCCAGCAGCTACTTCGGCCTTATAAAGCGGATGGTAAATGCCTGTCCGCGGCTTGAAGTTGTTAAGCGGTCCGTCTACATTGAAGGTGCCCGCCGGGCCTTCGCCCGCGCGAAAGTGCACTGGGCAAAGATGGATGCCGAGAAGCTGGTAACGGAGGGTCCGCCAGAGGGCGAGGCGCATTGCCACCCCAAGAAGTACTATGACGGTGTTATGAAAGGCGCCCGCCTTGTGGCGAAGGAATGTGCCAAGGATGTGATATTTGAATAAATGTACTCATGTCCTCCTGGAATACGAAAACGAGTTCGTGTGCGCTATAAAATGCTTGTTGATTTAAAATATTACCTTCTGTGCGGCCGTTTATAAAAATCTGAAAGATGGCCAGTCGTCGGCTTCTGCCCCCATGTAACTAGTACTGGGGTGTTCGGGATAAATCTAAACACTCTTTATCCAAATTTTTGGTCCTTTAAGGAGGTGTTTAGTGCAGCGAACAAGGCAATCGGACTATACGGCTTTATCACTCTCACTTAGCCATAGAAGTCTACAGTTTTAAATTTTGGCAAAGCCCCTAGTATTCGGAAGGCCAAACTTGGGGTGCTATACACGCCTAAATCGGACGAGGCTGATTCCTCGCCCGAAGCGGAAAAAATCTTTAAGGATTTTGAGACCTCTCTGACAGCGACCAGCTCTCGCCGCATCTTGACAGTCAGTTTTTGGCTTTCTCTACTGAGGTGCTCATCCGGAAGAACAGGGACACAATCGCAGTAGTTCTCCCTGCGCTACCTTAGCTGATATAGCGGAACGTAAGGCACCAAAACAGGGAAGCCGGGCAAACCCAACTATTGACCCAAGACATGATTCGGAGCTGATGCATATAGTGCTATAAGTCCGGGGTGCCGCACTGTCGAAAGTGTTCGGACTTTTCATGCCATGTTATGAGGTACATTGAAGCCCCTGGCGAACTGAGCGTACCAAAGTGTACGGGTTTAATGTGTATTAAGCAGTCAAGAAAAAAGATAAAGGAAATGTAATAATAAGCTGAAGTTGTATGTTTTTCCATTGTTATTGGAATAATACGTCAAAGCGTATGTATACAAGTAATGCGATAAGCAAAAATAGGACTATTTGACATGTCCTAACCAAGGGCAGGCTGCGTGTGGGTATGTAAAACAGGTATAACGATCGTTATTGGAGACCACCTGGGTATTCCCTTTGTACGTCAAAGCCTCTTGCCTCCTTGGTTTTTCCTTCCCGTGATGAGTCCGATGATCAGGCTATCTGAAAGGGCTTCCCGAAAGTAGGGTCCTAAAAAGAAAGAAGATGATGAAGGTATACGGGTCCCGTGGCAGTTGATCCACACTATGGACCCCATCATAGCTGTGCCTCCGCCTATGCCCATGGTATTTTGAGTGCGTAATTATGTACGCGTGTGATGTCTACTACACAACCTTCTTCTTGTAGACATTGTTGGGCCTGCAAGTGCACAGGTTTGTAGGACAGTAGCAAATTTCCCTCAAGTGGATGACCTAAGGTTTATCAATCCGTAGGAGGCGTAGGATGAAGATGGTCTCTCTCAAGCAACCCTGCAACCAAATAACAAAGAGTCTCTTGTGTCCCCAACACACCCAATACAATGGCAAATTGTGTAGGTGCACTAGTTCGGCGAAGAGATGGTAATACAAGTGCAAAATAGATAGTAGATATAGGTTTTTGTAATCTGAAATAATAAAAACAGCAAGGTAACAAGTGGTAAAAGTGAGCGTAAACGGTATTGCAATGATAGGAAACAAGGCCTAGGGTTCATACTTTCACTAGTGCAAGTTCTCTCAACAATAATAACATAGATAGATAATATTACAAGCCCTCAACATGCAACAAAGAGTCCCTCCAAAGCCACTAATAGCGGAGAACACACGTAGAGATTATGGTAGGGTACGAAACCACCTCAAAGTTATTCTTTCGGATCGATCTATAAAAGAGTTCGTACTAGAATAACACCTTAAGACACAAATCAACCAAAACCCTAATGTCACCTAGATACTCCATTGTCACCTCAAGTATCCGTGGGCATGATTATACGATATGCATCACAAAATCTCAGATTCATCCAACCAACATAAAAGTACTTCAAAGAGTGCCCCAAAGCTACTACCGGAGAGTCAAGAACGTGTGCCAACCCCTATGCATAGGTTACCAATGTCACGAAGCCCGCAAGTTGATCACCAAAACATACATCAAGTGGCACATGATATTCCATTGTCACCACAGATAATCACAGCAAGACATACATCAAGTGTTCTCATAAAAGACTCAATCCGATAAGATAACTTCAAAGGGGAAACTCAATTCATCACAAGAGAGTAGAGGGGGAGAAACATCATAAGATCCAGCTACAATAGCAAAGCTCGGGATACATCAAGATCGTGCCATAGAGGAACACAAGAGATAACACGAGAGAGGGAGATCAAACACATAGCTACTGGTACATACCCTCAGCCCCGAGGGTGAACTACTCCCTCCTCGTCATGGATAGCGCCGGGATGATGAAGATGGCCACCGGTGATGGATGCCCCCTCCGGCAGGGCGCCGGGAAGGGCTCCTGAGAGGCTTTTGGTGGCTACAGAGGCTTGTGGCGGCGGAACTCCCGATCTATCTTCTGTTCTAGAAGTTTTAGGGTACGTATGTATATATGGGTGCAAGGGGTATGTCGGTGGACCTCCGGGGTGCTCACGATGCAGGGGGCGCGCCCCCCACCCTCATGGGCAGCCCGGGACTCCCCTGACATGCACTCCAAGTCCATCAGGTGAGTTTCCTTCCAAAATTAACTTCTCCAGTTGATTTCGTTCCGTTTTGACTCCGTCTGATATTCCTTTTCCTCGAAACACTGAAACATGCATAAAACAACAAATCTGGGCTGGGCCTCCAGTTAATAGGTTAGTCCCAAAAATAATATAAAAGTGGATAATAAAGCCCAATATTTCCTAAAACAAAAGATAAAGTAGCATGGAGCAATCAAAAATTATAGATATGTTGGAGACGTATCAGCGCGGCACAAATTTCGTCGCTTGACTGGGACTAGGACGGAGGATGAATTGCTAGTCGAGCTCTGGACCAGCCGGACGATCCAGTTGCAGAGTACTCTGGGCACGCTTAACGGTGTCCGGGGGTTTTATCGTCGAGTTGGCGGTCTGCCTAAGAAGGTTGCTTTGTACTTCTGCTGCAAGGGCCGCAGTGTGCTCCTCCGTACGGAGCGAGCGGTCTATGTTTCCATTGACTATTATAACCCCGTGAGGTCCTGGCATCTTGAGCTTGAGGTATGCGTAGTGTGGTACCTCATTGAATCGAGAAATGCGGTTCGTCCTAGTAGTGCATGATAGCCGCTACAAAAGGGGACGATATCGAAGATTAACTCCTCGCTTCGGAAGTTGTGCGGAGATCCAAAGACCACTTCAAGTGTTATTGAGCCCGTACAATAGGCCTCTACACATGGGATTACACCTTTAAAGGTGGTTTTGGTGGGTTTGATCCTTGAGGGATTGATGCCCATTTTGCGCACTGTATCCTGATAAAGCAGGTTCAGGCTACTACCACCGTCCATGACGACTCGCGTGAGATGGAATCCATCAATGATGGGGTCGAGGACCAATGCGGCGGAATCGCCATGACGGATACTGGTAGGATGGTCCCTGCGATCGAAAGTGATCGGACATGACGACCATGGGTTGAAATTTGGGGCGACTGGCTCCATCGCATAGACGTCCCTTAGTGCACGCTTCCGTTCCCACTTGGGAATGTGGGTGGCATATATCATGTTTACCATTTCACTTGGGGAGGAAATTTCTTCTGTCCTCCTTTGTTCGGCGGCCGGGGCTCCTCGTCATCATTGCTATGCAGCCCCTTTTCCTTATTTTCGGCATTCAACTTGTCAGCATGTTTGAACACCCAGCATTCTCTGTTGGTGTGGTTGGCTGGCTTATCAGGGGTGCCGTAAATTTGACACGAGCGATCGAGTATGCGGTCCAGACTGGACGAACCCGGATTGTTTCTTTTAAATGGCTTTTTCCGCTGACCGGAATTAGAGCCACTGAATCCGGCATTGACTGTCGTGTCTTCAGCATTGTTGCCATTGTTCCGACGCTTATGTCTGTTGCATCATGGCTTGACGTTGCTATCTCGGGCATCTGAAGTGCCAGGATTTCTTGGTGTGGTGTTACTACGAGCCAGCCAGCTGTCCTCGCCCGCGCAAAAATGGGTCATGAGTGTCGTGAGGGCTGCCATGGATTTTGGCTTCGCTTAGCCGAGGTGTCGGGCGAGTCACTCGTCGCGGATGTTATGCTTAAAGGCCGCTAGGGCTTCGGCATCCGGACAGTTGATGATCTGGTTATTTTTAGTTAGGAACCGAGTCTAGAATTTCCTGGCTGACTCTCCGGGCTGTTGGGTTATGTGACTTAAGTCATCAGCGTCCGGTGGTCGCACGTAAGTGCCCTGGAAGTTGTCAAGGAATGCGTCCTCCAGGTTCTCCCAACTGCCAATGGAGTTCGCCGGCAGGCTATTCAGCCAATGCCGAGCCGGTCCTTTGAGCTTAAGGGAGAGGTACTTGATGGAATATAGATCGTCGCCACGGGCCATTTGTATGTGGAGAAGGAAATCTTCAATCCATACCGTGGGGTCTGTTCTGCCATCGTACTTTGATGTTTACGGGTTTAAACACTTCTGGGAATTCATGATCCATTACTTCATCAGTGAAGCATAGGGGGTGTGCGGTGCCTCTATGCCGGGCTATATCACGACGCAGTTCAAATGAGTCCGGTCTGTTGTATTCGGCCCGGCCGGATTTGTTTTTAGTGTATCCGGCATGAAGGTCATCATCACACGTTGTGGCGCGCCCCCGCGATCCCTAGATCGATCTTGACTGTCCTGCTTTGTTTTCCAATACATCTCGCAGGTCCTGTGTGTTGCCCCGGGCCTTAGTGTTTTTGTTTAATTGGCGGCGCGGTGCGGGCTGGTGTTCGGGCTGATACGCCGCTTTGTCTCGTCCACGAGGTGGCCGGTCAGCCTTGTCCTGCGCTGGTAGTGTAGGCTCTAGCGCCTCCTCCTCGAGTAGAGGTAGCAACCTGCGCTTCGGGTAACTTTTGGTTGGGCGCTTGAGTCCATATTCCTCGGCTGCCAGGACCTCAGTCCATCTGTCTGTTAGCAGATCTTGATCAGCTTGAAGCTGCTGCTATTTTTTCTTCAGGCTTTTTGCAGTGGCTATAAGCCGGCGCTTGAAGCGCTCCTGCTCGACGGGATCCTCAGGCACAACAAATTCTTCGTCACCGAGGCTCACCTCGTCATCAGAGAGAGGCATGTAATTGTCGTCCTCTGGTTCTCCATCTGTTGCCTGCTCCTTATGGCTAGCTTACCCATCCTTCTGCTCGGCCTGCTCGAAGTCAGGATGGGCGGGATTGTTTTCGTCTTCGGCATCATCCGGATTGCTATCATCTTCTGTGCCGGTACTGCTATTTCTGCCATGGCGGGGCTTAGAGCGACGCCGATGACGCCGGTGCTTTGATTGCTTCCCTGAGGGATTATCCTTCGTTGCCTCATCGCCATAGTTTTCTTTGGGGGTGTCCACCTATATATATATATATATATATATATATATATATATGTATATATATATATATATCATATGATGAGGTGGTTGTCCAGCGCCCTGTGGGCGGCGGTTCATGTTCTTCTCCTGCATCGTCATCCATACAGTCGATGTCTTCGGATTCGAAGTTGAGCACGTGAGTTAAGTCATCGACAGTGGCTATTAAGTGGGTGGTGGGTGGGTAACGAATTTCTTCGTCGTCCGCTTCCCACTCGAGCCGGACATAATTCGGCCAAGAGTCTCCTAATAAAGAGAGAGAGCTCAATGAATTTAGCATGTCACCCAAGGGTGAGTGTTGAAAGATATCCGCGGAGGTAAACTCCATGATCGGTGCCCAATCAGATTCGATAGGCACGGATGCGCGCGGTTCGGAACCTAGGACCGGAGATGAGTCCAAGGGTTCGATGACACATATCTCTTTGGAGGTGAAGTCTGTGTTCGGCTCCAGCGCCGATGAATGTGCGGCCTCCGTGGCGGGGTCCATCCACCCGTCCTCGGATGGCGTGATCTGCTCCGGATCGAAGGCCGGGGCAGCCGCAGGTGCGATATCGCGAACACTGTCCGATGGCAGATCTAAATCATGCTCGTCGTGACTGTTCGGCGCTCCTGGTGCAGGCTTGTATACGTTGAAGATCAAGTCTCCGCGGATGTCAGTTGTGTAGTTCAAGTTTCCAAACCTGACCTGATGGCCAGGGGTGTAGCTGTCGATCTGCTCCAGATGGCCAAGCGAGTTCGCCCGCAGTACGAAGCCGCCGAATACGAAGATCTGTCCGAGGAGGAAAGCCTCGCCCTGGACCGCATTGTTGCTGATGATTAAAGGAGCCATTAAGCCTTATCGTGACGACACAGTGGAACTCTCAATGAAAGCACCAATGTCGGTGTCAAAACCGGCGGATCTCGGGTAGGGGGTCCCGAACTGTGCGTCTAAGGCTAATGGTAACAGGAGGCGGGGCACACGATGTTTACCCAGGTTCGGGCCCTCGTGATGGAGGTTATACCCTACTTCCTGCTTGATTGATCTTGATGATATGAGTATTACAAGAGTTGATCTGCCATGAGATCGTAGAGGCTAAAACCTAGAAGCTAGCCTATGATTATGATTGTTGTTGTCCAACAGACTAAACCCTCCGGCTTATATAGACACCGGAGGGGGCTAGGGTTACACAGAGTCAATTAGAGAGAAGGAGATCTACACATCCGAATCGCCAAGCTTGCCTTCCACGCAAAGGAGAGTCCCATCCGGACACGGGACGAAGTCTTCAATCTCTTATCTTCATAGTCCAGCAGTCCGGCCAAAGTATATAGTCCGGCAGTCCGAGGACCCCCTAATCCAGGACTCCCTTACCCACCCTTTAGTGCCGGTTACAGAACCGGCACTAAAGGGCCTTAAGAACCAGTGCTATAGCCCGGTTCTGCACTAGTGTTTCTGCACCATGCCGCCCACCCGGGCCAATGCAGCGCCGACGCCGGTCGCTCTGTCTCCGCCACCGGAGCCAGTGGTCCTCTCCATCGGCTCGAACATCGTGGGGGTCCAATACCCGTCGGTGTTGTCCTTTGTAGTCCCCTATTATGGGTGTATTTTTACCCCCATAAGAGGGTTTTCTCCTCTGTGTCTAGTACAAGGGGAGGGGAGCTCTAGGACGCATGCGTCATCTTCGAGCCGGCACAGGATGAGGTGCACGGCCTCAGCCCTCGGAATGGCTGGGTCCTCTTCATCGGCAGCGGCAGCACCCCTCTTCTCGTCGGGGTTTTCACCACGGCTGGCATACGCTACACCGACAACCTCCACTGTAACCTCGCGTATCTCCCTCCGCTTCGTAGTTATGGTTCTTAGGTTAGTTCTAAGTGTGTTCGATTATATTTTGTGGCTCATACATTTGACCCGATTCGATCTAATTCGACTGGATTCTACTAGATTCGACCGGATTCAATCAGAATCCACTGTTTTGGGGATGAATCGGAGCGCATGCTTACTTTGTTCATCCCACCTCGCAAGGTTGATCACAACGCAGTGTTAGTTTGCATCGTTTTAGTGCCACATTGTTACTTTGTGCTGTCAAATTGTTTGTTTGTACTGCCACAATGTTTGTTCTTGGTGCTGTTAATAGTGTATATGCTAGTGTTGTTGATGATGTTGTTAGTTCTTACTATTGTTAGTAGTGTATATGCTACTCTTCTTGTTGTTGTTGTTATGTTGCTCTTGTTGCTAGGATACGTGAGTTCATGTGGCATGCAAGTTGGACATACGTGAATGCCAAAAATAGTAGGTGCAAGTACGACATGTGAGTGGTGGCTTAATCTGATCAGTGTTAGCACCGATAACTGTAAGCACTGATAAGTGTAGCATTGTAAACTGTTAGTACTTAGTAGTGATAATTATAAATTGTGTTCAGTGAGCATATATAATATCCTACTTGTTAGCTTTTATCATGTGTCACATGTGTTGCTAACTGATGTCCATCTTGCTGACAAGATAATGAAGACGGAGTGGGACACATCCGGCGATGGTGCGCAGGTCGTCGCTGGCGCAGAGGGGTTGGAGGACCTCATCCCCACCAATCGGTGGCTGAAGAGGGTGGTGCTCCCTGGTAGGGTGGAGTTCATGAGGATGCCGCTGGGCGCTGGCAGGAGGCCGAGGATTGGCCACGGAGAGGGTGCACGGGAACCTATCAGGTTCTCCGTGCATATCACTAACCCGGAGGACATTGCCATGCTCATCATCCCGCATAAGTTCAGTCTGGTGATGAAGCAATGGCTGGTCAGCGGATCTCCTCGCGTCGTCAGCCTCTCTGCCAACAAGTGGCGCATGTTTTGGGTCCAGATGCAGATGTTCAAGGGGCACATGGTGCTGGGGCGCGGCTTGGAGTACTTCTGCCGCCGGCACAACATTGTCCCTGATGACCTTGTAGTCTTCAAGCTCTCCGACCTGGGGCTCAAGGTTAGATATACAATGCCAACAACTCCAACATCCGCAAGGTCTGGTGCACGAAGCACAGCTGCACCGGCGATATCACTTAGGCTCTATAGTTCGTCTCTCAAGTCTGAAACTCTGAACCATGCGTAGTACTCTGAACGGAAGTAGTGTAGATTTGAACTGAAGCCCGATCGTCTCTTTTGCTGTGAACTTGTGTATATTTTGCCCATGGAGGAGCACCTTGTTGAGCAGGGGCATGGGATGCCTTACTGTTTTAAACATATGCCTAGTAACTTATGATCTGCATGTTCTTTGCTTGTTCTTGCTGTTTTTATGTTGTTGTTGATCATAATGTGTTGTGCCTGTGTTGTGTGCTGTCAAATGGGTGGTAAGTCCACCACATTTGAAAGGGAAGAGTAGATCAAGTACTTGCACACAACCAAACAACTGTGCTTTGCATCTGCTCACACCTAAAAGCACAAACACAGGTAACCAAACAAGTTGCAGCCATCTGGTCCTTGATGCAATGCAGGCAACCAATCAACATGCATATGTTGGTTTTTTTGCCTGCATATGCTCGGCCAGATACCGTTGGGACAAGTATGCAAACTGGCAAGAAAAGACCATGCAGGTAACCAAACGCACCCTGAAACTCTGAAAGCTAGTACCATTCCAGTCAAATTACTGTCAGCTTTTTTAAGCTCAGAGCTCAGTATTGGCCCAGAAAAACATGTAAGTAGTGTAATGTAGCGTCGGTTGCTAGGAAGGGAAGGCCCAGGAAGCAAAAGCTTCCTCGCATAGAGCATCTCTAATGATGCTCTCCAAGGAAGGCCTAGGTGAAAGTGCAACATTTGGTGTCTCCGAGCAAACCTGACCATCCTCTTGCTTCCAAGATTGCCAAGAGCCTGTCGGTGTCTGTAACATTTGGTTCTCTCAGGTATTGAGATATAAGCACAGAGACCATGGCAGTTGCAAACCTAACCATGGCATCTCCGCATGTGCTCTCAACATCCGTAGGTACTTGTCCCATGAATCAGTGGTTGTGCCATATGCAAGCATCCGCGGTGTGGCCGTGCCCTTCTATTAACCAGAGAATCCATAATCGAGTCTTTTTTGAACTTTATAACGTGTGATTGTCATAGCTTTGTATTTGTCTATCATCAATCCGTTTGGTTTGGCCAACTAGATTGATTTATCTTCAGTAGGAGACATGCTTTGTGATATGCTTAATCTTGCAGTGTCCTCACTCTATGACAGGAGGGGTATCGAGACACATATTTGTATCGTTGGTACGAAGGATAAAACGATGGTGTTTAATCATATTGCTTGGTTTTATTCTATCTACACTATGTCATCATACTTCATGGATTACTCTGTTTGTCATGAACTTAATATGTAGAGAGGCAAGCATAGAAGCGTCGTCGAAGTGGAGTGATAGTAGTAGGTGTTAGTTTAGGGTTTAGGTCTACTTGTCACAAATATAATGCCTATTTACTGATCATGCCATGAATAACGTCACAACTATGGGTTTTTCTATCAATTTCCCCATAGTAATTTGTGTACCCATGACCCCCGAGTCTATTTTAATCATATTGCTAACATCTTGCTGAATTTATTTATTTTATTTTACTTTGCAATTTATATATCTCCTACTATCAGATTTGATGATTGTAATTAACGAGTACAAGGAGATTGATAACACTCTTGCCCGCGTCGGGTGCAAGTATTTGCTCTTGTGTGTATCGGTACTTCTTAAGGTCATTTGCATGGATCTCCTATTGGTTCGATAACCTCGGTTCTCTATTGAGGAAAATACTACCCGCTACTATATTGCTTCTTCCTTCCTCTTCCGGGAAAACCCCAATGCAGTTCACAAGTAGCAGTAGCCAACGAGGAAGAAGACCCGAGGCGGTTTCAGTCAAATCGATCGATGCGTAGGCGGCGGCGTTTTAGCTTGACTCAGGCGATGGGGACAGCCGGCGGCTGGCTCGGGCTCGCGCAGAAGGGCGGCAAGGGTCAAACGAGGCGGCGATGTAACGGTGGTGGCGGTGGATAGTCGCCGGCGGTGCACTGCGATGAATCAGTGAGGATGGGGGGGGTGTCGAAAAGTGGCCACAACTTTTACTCAGCCGAGCGGAGGCCAAGTGTTTTTAGGCATCCGTGGGGCTGAGGAGTAAAAGTTTTGCGCACCTACGATTTTAAGACTTCGGCTAGATGCCAATTAGAGGAGTGAGGAGCTATTTTTAGGGGATCGGCTAGAGATGCCTAATATGCCTAATAGCGAGCTGGGTCTAGCTCAAGTGGTTCGTTTTCTGTTGGTGCAATTATCTGCTCAACTGGACTTACCGCCTTGATATTTCTTTCCTTTGGCTTTGTATATACTAGATGTCTTTGTGACATCTTGTAGGTGCAGAGACCGAGTGTAATTAGTATCTCCGTAATCTTACCCTACTAATAAAGCGCTTATTGCTTCTGGTCGTACGTCGTCAGCGATTTTGCAGAAAAGCCCCTCTGCTTATGAGAATTCAACCTGCAGTCCCTGTTTAAGTGGATCTGAGATAACGATTCATTTTTACAAAAAGAACCCTACGTTTGTAAGAATTCGGTCCGCGTCCCTTTGTTCTATCTTATCCACATGCTTCCTTTCCGGCGCGGTGGGGCGGCGCTCTTCGCGGCGGCGACAGCTCCGGATGGGCTCGTGGGCGAGCGCGCTGCAGGAGGCTTCGCGGCGTCCGGAGGACGTGTCGCAACCTGCCTCCATCCCCGGCCGTCTTTGGCCCAACCTCTGACTCCTTTCCAGCGCGGCAGAGGACGAGAAGGTGAGGGGCGGCGTCGCGCTCTACTCCACCTACAGGCCGACATTCGTCCGCGTGGTAGCCGACGGCTACCGCGCCCCGGAGGTGCCGTCTACTCCCTGGGCGCGCTCCTGCTGGAGCTCCTCACCGGATAGTCCCAGTCGCACGCGACCGGCGGCATGTCCAGCGTCTGCAGGAGGGCGACAGCGGAGAGAAAAGGGAGGGCGGGAGGAAGGAGATGGGAGGCCGTAGGTAGAGGTGAGGTGCGGCGTGGTCCTGGTGCTGCTGCTCGCCGGCCATCGGCGCTAGGTGGGTCTTGGTGCGCGGAGGTGTCGGGGATCGAGCGCGCTCTCCTCGCTCGCGGCTGGAGGCGTTCGGGGATCGAGCATAATAGGACAACATGGTCGGGCTCAAGAGCGGCTGCACTAGAGGACGCCATGGTTGTTCCCTGGAGGCTGGAACCAGCTGCAGCGGATCCGATTCCATGGGCCACGGCTTTGAGGTAGCCAACAACGCATGGTGCCCGCGCTGAGCCATCGGCACCAGCATCGCCGAGAATGCTGGCTGCCTGGAGGTGCTCATCCCCGTGCTCCTGAAGCCCCTCCAGCAGGTCCTGCACGCGCGGCCTCCATTCACTGTTGTTGGATGTCAGTCTGCATAAATCAACCGCTGGGCGAACGTGGCCGGCCGCGAGCACGCGCCAATGTCACGTGTCCACCACGGCCAGTCCTCTCCGGCCTCCACCGACATAAGGTTCTCAATCTTCGACATCCTGCTATGTAGCCACTTGAAAGCCAAATCACTAACAGGCCGATGAAATCAAGGGTAGCCCCTGTTTCTGTCCCCGTTTCTCTGTCTCCCACCCAAATGCTGAGCTGTTCTTTTATTCAGTACATAAGCATCGACAACGTTTTTAGCAAAGTTTCAGTTATGTTCTACCTGCTTTCTTCAGAGTTCAGAAAGTTGATTCAAGTCTGTAATGCTTCCACTAGATTCATAGATGCCACACTTCTGTTAGTATGTTCAATATTTTTGCCTGCTGAGACTAAATAGTGTAGTTGCTCTTCATCCAGTACACCAGCTCAATATTTGTAATATGCATGCTTGGTGATTCATGTCCTTATTGCTGGAGTGTTTACTTCTGTGATGGCCCAGAACTAATCGACGCGATCTATATGGTAGTTGCTACATGAAAGCTTTGGTAGATGTATGACTCAACTGTTGCTACCTCTGTTATCCCGACAGCTCGATTAAATCTGTAGCCATCAGGTTCTCTAAGTGCTATGTAATCATGCATGCCACCAGCTAGACACAAAACAATCTTTTTATAAGAGTTTTCGGAGATCAGACGCACACATTCCTACCATCTCTCTCCTCTCAGCCAAATTCCCTATAACCCAGAATTGATCAGCTATGTACCCAAGAATTGCTACACAACATATTTTAAATCCCTACAACCCAGAATTGATCAGCTACGTAGCTATGTATCCCCTTGACCCATGTTTGAGTTATTTTTCTGTCCCCTTGCTCTCTGTCTGCAATTGTGCCTGCCGGTACACAGTCCAGAGTTTTACTAGGCTCATGTTCAGGGTAGAGGGCATCATATATTTTGTATTATGGTGTTGTGGGCATGCTGGAAGTTGTATGGAGGAACAATTGAGTGCAATATTGGCTTGAAATTTGTTGATTGATTCACTTCTCTTCTCCTAATACGAACTCCAATCTCAACACCTAGCCCCTCTGTCTCTCTCTATTCTTGGACACCCTTCTACTATAACAATTTCATTGACCGGAATTTATAGGAATTTGACCGATGTGTAGTTCATTGAAACTGCCCTCGAGTACATGCAATTCTGTGAAATACAAATTAAATTTTGTAGCTCTCTGATAGTTACATGAAACTGTCAGTTAAGCTTTACTCAAGTTGCTACTCATGTCACAGTGTCCATAATGCAGAACACATAATAAGATAAATCAAGCCAATGATTTTGTTCTTTTAGCCAGGTTCAGAGTTGTTCACTCTGAATATTCTGGGCACATCCATAAGCAAGCTAGCATGTATTATTCAATTGAAGCAAATGGCAGCTAAGTTATGAATGCTTCATTCTTTGTTCTGAACAAACGCAGCTACTACTTTGTATTTTGAAGAACCGCGCCTGAGTGTGTTATGTTTTTATAGCTTGCAGAGTCTGGAGAGTAAAGCTTGTACATTTTGTAAATCATTTTCAGTTTCCCTTAGTATACAATTCTATACTGTATCAGGTTTTGCCATTGTCGATCATGTACTTCTTTCTGTGCTAGCAAGCATAGTTTCACCCCGTCAGAAAAAGGAAGCATAGTTTCATCGTATCCCTAGATCAGTATAAATATATTTAGCTCATGTACACATGGCATTTGTTCGTTATAAGGTGCCGCTCTGTGTCCTCTCGCCCTGCGCGATCTGCCCTAAAGGCTACGAGATATTTTTTCTGAAAAATTGGTGCTACTTTCGATTGCTCACAATTTCAGTTTGGCTGATATGCACGGGAGTCTTTATATCAGCTACTTTGTCTGTTTTATTATGTAATTTTGCATTACGTTTCAGCTAATCAGTGATACAAGCCCCTGTTTCACTATATTTTTTTTGAAAAATTGTTGTTACTAGCCAAGGATTGAGCCAAGAAATTTCATGTTGCTGACTACATATACCTGAACATGGTGGCTTGAACTTGGTTATTCTGGGACATGATGCTGGAATAATTATTGAAGTTTCATATGTTCTGCTCTTTATTCAGTTATCAATTAGCTTAATTGCATCCCTGATGGTAGTTTTAGGTATGTAGCAAAAGAAAGGGTGCTTCATAATTCATTAGATGTAGACCAGTAGGGTCAATTACACATTGTTGGCTGTAAATGACTTTCAGTTTTAGCTTTCATAAAATTTAGACATGTGCTCTTCAACAATATGCTGTGGTTGATGGTGGTCCTGTGTGTTGGTTGAAATTATCATGTTGGATAATATTACTTTTACTAGTAGTTGCAGTGCTCTTATTATTTTATTTGTACAAATATCATCACATATATTGCTACTGATGTAATATTATATTATTTCACTGAAAGCAAACATTTCAGTTGCTGCTATGGTCCTCTTATTATTGTTATTTTCCAAAATCACAGATTTTGTAGTACTATGTCCCTTCACTGAAAGCAAATCATGTTCATTGCTAAAAATAATCAGTGCTATATGGGAGGTATCGAGTCGAGCTTCTGTTGTTTCGATCGTCGGCGGTGCTTCATTGCTGCGTCGCTAGGATGCCCGAGGGAACAAAGGGCAGGCGAGGCGAAGATCTTCGACGATAGTTAGAAGCGGATGGAGCGCGCGGCGGCTGCGCACAAGGGAGTACTAGAGAATGGGAAAGATAAGGAAGAGCCCTCACGGCGCAATAGTAAGAATATTTTTTTAGGGATCGCAGTGGTACGAAGATGACTTCGTGTGTCCTTCCATGTACGCTAACTACTTTGTTTGGGCCAAGCCCAAATAGTAAAAAATAAACTTCCCAACCAAACTACCAACTATCTGTAAAAATTACCAAACAAAAATGCCCAAAAAGTTAACAGAAAAATAGTTAAAATATTTCAAAAAAATATTCGTAATTTTTAAAAGCACTTTAAAATTCGCCCAATTACTACAAAAACCATTTTGAAATGTACAACAGAAATAGATAATTTAAAAAAATTATAGAGTTTATATTTTAATGAAATATTAAGTTTTTTTAAAAAGAAAATTCCATGCTTAACATTTATTGAAATTAAATATGAAAAATGGCGAAAAATGACCCATCAAGCAGGTTCTACTACTTTTATCACCCAGTGCAACGCACGGGCATTTGTACTAGTATTAATAAATTCCCATAAAAAAACTCCTAAACTTCGCGGGCGCGAAGGTGCACATTGTGTTTTTAAAAGCAAAGCGAAGGACACTCGCTCGTTTTATTACAACACACAAGCGCCCAAATCCACTGACACCACACACCCATTGCTAAACACACAAGGAAGCGCGCGCCGCGCACACACACTTGAGCTACCATTGGCAACTTATTAATCGACCTCTTACATGTTGGCAGCGTGGCCCTCGTCGCCAGCGGTCTCGATGCCCTCGGCACGCGTGTTGGGTACGGCGCAGTTCCGCCGTATCTCGCCCTGGCTGCCGGTGAGCACGTCCATATAGCTCATCTTCACCATGGAGTGAGCAAACTCATTGAAGAAGACGAGCTGGTTGAGTGCGAACTGTGTGGCCATGCCTTTCGTGTCTGGGTGGTCGATGAGGCCCTGGTCGGACTTGAGCAGCCCACGCCTGGTGATGAGGTCCGTGTAGTACAAGTTGTCAAACACCTTTGGCGTGAGCCCATCGAGTGCTTGGGTTACGGTGCCCTCCGGGATGTCCTTGGCGCACTTGGCCTGCAACATCTTGGCGAACTTGGGGCCGATGGCCGGGTTGGCGTCGATGATCGGCATGAAGCGGTCGGAGAAGGAGGGGCAATGGGCGACACCAAAGGTGTGCGCGCCGGAGAGCGCCACCAGGTCGGCCACACCAAGGCTCCGGTTGCCGAAGGAGCTGATGAGGGTGGGCACATCAAAGGATGGCGCTGGTAGAGCCAAGACGAGGTCCGCCGACGCCGGGGTAAGCCCGTCGCGACGGCCCAAGGGAAAGTCGATGTAGGGCCCTCCAGCCTGGATCCAAGAACCAACGCGTATTCGTACATGGTAGTTAGTTATGTAACCATAGTTTGAGCAATAAAGACTTGGCTTTCCAAAAAAAAAACAAGTTAGTAGTAGTTATGTACTTTCTCTGTAAATTAATAGAGTGTTTAGAGCACTTCTACTAATGATCTAAACATTTTTATATTAGTTTACGGAGGGGTAACTGGTTTTGTCATTTTTCATATTCCCTCCGTCCCAAAATAAGTATCTCAAGACTCTCAACTTTGTATTAAAATGTTGTACTAAATTTAAGACACTTATTTTATGATGGAGGGAGTATGATTGAGAATATCTATCTTTCCAAGTCCACGCTATGAACAACTCGATCTACACAAGAAGAGTTGGAGAGGGTTGATAATGGCTATCTATGTAAGTCCACGCCAAGAACCATTCGATCTAGCGATGACTAGTTGGTTTCATCTTTCATGTCCGTGTGTTTGTGGCAGCCAAGTATATATACCTGCAGGAGGGCGTCCCTGGTGGCGAGGACGGTGACATCGGCACAGGAGACAGTCCGGGGGCAGGTGGCTTCGACGCCGGCGTGGATATCGTCGATGAGCTTGAGCGCCATCGGCCGGAGCGTCAGGTTGGGCCCCAACGCCTGCTCACTGTTGTTCCCCGTAAGGAGTACCGACGCGTCGCAGCCCTGCAACAGTAAAATACCAAGTACGTATGTACTACCTCAGTCTCAAAATTTGTACTATACAAACTTGAGACACTTATTTTATGATGGAAGGAGTAGTACATTTCATCTTTGTACATATAGTATGTAGAATTTTGTTCTTTCCCTTTCATTAGTTCTAGTTCTTCTGGAGTCTAGTCGTTTTCTTCCTCATGAGAAAAAATAATGCTCTCCCTCCGTAAAGAAATATAAGAGCGTTTACGGAGAGTACATACAAACACTCATAGAATAGTAGGTACATACATACCTGTGGGAAGCAGTCGTGGAAGAAGATGCGGACGAGGGCCGGTGCGACGCCGGGGTCGCGGCGGAAGGCCTTGGCTACGTGGGACCTCACAATCTGCCCCAGTTGTGGGCACGACATTGCGTAGAAATCCGGCGAGAGACCCTTGGCGGCGGCCGGTGAGGAATGGACGGCGAAGGCCAAGGCTAGGACGACGATGGTCGCTGCTGCCCTGGAGGACTTCATCTCCGATTCTTCCACCTACAACGGTCGTGTGGCTTCGTCAAGCAAAGCTAGCTCCATGCTAGCTATTTATGATGAGTAGGTGTCGGTCAGATCTCTCGGTGCAAGCAGCTAGCTCGATCTGATCCGCGACAAGTCGCAGAGATATGCTGTACTTATAACAATAGATAATTCAAGAACAAATCGCAGAGATCACGGATCCACGTGTGCTGCATGCGATCGAGCTAGCCACTCCATATCTTTCCTCCAGTACTATAATACTCAACGTACTATCCATGCGTTTCACCTGTCCTACATGCCTGGCTACCCAATAACATTGCCGGCTAGAGCTTGAGATCTTGCGTCCGTAATGTAATGTTTTTTCTAGAGAAAATGGGCCATAATTAAGGCCCCGGTTTTATTGAAACAGTGAAACCAGAGTAACCCACACATCAATCTTACATTACAAGCATACGGGCCCCAGCAAACATAGTAGTAGCAGAGGAGGGACTCTCGCCAAACTCTCCAGTCTCGCCACCATTGCAGCTGACTGTTCTTTTGCTTCAACAATGGTGAATGCTGCAACACATTGATGTTATTGTGAGATCAGGGCTGCCAAATCCAAAGATCATGTGATGCAACTACTTCAAGAATGATGGTTGACTTCTTACATGGCCCTGATATTGCCACTACAAAGCTTTTGGACAGTTCTTCCATTTCCAATGCATGCACTCAAGAGATCCGAGCAAACCTGACCATCCTCTTGCTTCCAAGATTGCCAAGAGCCTCTCGGTGTCTGCAACATTTGGTTCTCTCAGGTATTGAGATACAAGCACCGAGACCACGACAGTTGCAAACCTAACCATGACATCTCCGCATGTGCTCTCAACATCCGTAGGTACTTGTCCCATGAATCAGCGGCTGTGCCATATGCAAGCATCCGCAGTGTGGCCATGCCAATCCTTCCGATGGCGTCCTTCTTCAAGATGAGGAAGTCATCGAAGAGCCGGACCCCATGGTAGAGACGATCGAAGACATTTTTGTGCATCCGAAACCGCCGGCGAAAATTGTCAGGAAGAGTGCATCGTGGGCCAAGTTGTTGGACATTAGCGCGTCCTGTTGCGGTTGAGCAATCGACGACCCTTGATCGATCCCTTGAAATTGAGAACATGATCTTCCACACGCTTCACGTCAGCAAGGACTGCCTGCATCATCACTATCTCATCCATGTAATTCTCCTCGTCGGACGAGCCATCAAAGGACTCAACATAATGCTCGTGCATGTACTCCATATCCGAATCCATTGCCTCAAAGAAGAAGGGCCAAGAAATTTTAGCACGGGCATTTCACATAACAGTTCCCAGGCATGGTGAGTACCATAGGATCTGATGGTACCTGCGCGGCCGTCGGAGTAGAGGTGCGGAAGGACGGCGGAGGATAAGCGGCTTGGAACCTGGCTGTACCGCTGCAGGTGACGGACTCGTCGAGTACCGGCAGGGGTGTGCCGGGGCGGCCGGGGTGATAGAACAGCGGCGAAGGCAAGAGAGGAAAAGGGAAGGAGAGAAAATGGGAGGATGGTGGCGCGGAGTCCTGGAGGAGTTTCAGTGGGATTTTCGGTGGGCCAGGGATGTCGGAGTTCTACGTGTCTGTTGTCCGGATTCCCGTAAAGCCGCCTTGTTTGTATCAGGTTTGCTGGAAAAAGTATGCCTGGATCGATTAGCGGATCGATACAGGCCCGCGTTGGATGACACATCCGGACCGCGCCATATGTGGACGGTTTAAGGGTCGGCTTTGGAGGTGCCCTAAGAGAGCATCTCCAATGATACGCTCCATAGCCGTCGTTCCATTTGTTCGGATGGACACTCGCTCCTTGGTTGCGCTATGTCACGCCGCATTTGGGCTCTAGCAGACCCAGATTTGGTCGAAGCAATGAAGACATGAGAGAGCATGTTGCAAAGAGATGGAATTTTTTTTTGCACTCACTGCATTTTCTGTCGCATGTTGATTTCGTGACCATTCTGGTTACACTTTGGGCAAATGGCATTCCTGATGCAAGGCAATTCACGAGCATGATTTTCAGATCCCCCGATATACCCGTATTTTTATCCAGTTTCATGGGCGATCTCTGTGCATTACAGAAGGTATCTCCTGTTCAGGAGCAACCGGTTCGTGCTCATGTTGTGAGTGTTCGCTGGTTTTGAAAAAAAAAACAAAGTGGACAGAGGAGTCTTGAACTTCAAATATTGACTCCTTTAGCACTGTTTACTCGGATGGAGATTATTTTTGAAGGCATCAAGATTTTATTTCTCAAATAATCAAAAGGTCGTTTACATGGGAATAAGAAATAAAATCAGGGAATGTGGAGTCTTCAAAAATTTAGAAGTTCTTCCACTAAAGGTTTACTTTGCAGAATCATTAGCAACTGCATTTGCTTCATGCAGACAGTGGGTGTACGAGACCTTCGAAAAATTCATTGCTAGCTCCTTACATTCGAGCATAGTTGCCACATCCGAGCCCACATAAGTTCAGCTTGTTGCACTGCCTCTGCTGCAAAATTGCAATCTGTTTCGATATCAACTTTGTTGCAACCAATTTTTCCTGCTAGCTATAACCCATTCCTTACGTCTGTGATCTCTGCCGAATCAACACAGCTGGTTTGTGGGAGAAACCAAGTTGCTGCAGCTATGAAATTTCCTCTTCCATCACGGGCAACGGCACCTATCGCACCCGATAGTGTTTCAAATTGGAAAGTTGCATCTACATTGATCTTGCTGACATTAGGACATGACTTCTTCCACATTTGATCTTCCTTCCTTGTCAGCTGCTTTGATGAGTAAGCTCTAATGTAGTTCGTCGCAAGGACTTTAACTGAGACTGCAGATCTGTCTGGGTTTTGGATAGTTTCTCCTTTCACATATTGCCGGCGTTGCCACCAAATATACCATGATGCTACCATCACTAGCTCAGCCATTTGCAAACCCTCATGGACTGAACAATTCCTGGCCAAAATCTCCAAACATGACCGACCCCGAACTATCCCCTCGTACTGCGTTTGCTATGATTTCATGTAATCCAAGTTTAACCAGATTTCTTTAGCCCGGCGGCAATTGAAGAGGTCATGTTGGACGTCCTCAACTCCAATCTTACAGATCGGGCATTGTGGGCTTAGAGATATGTTCCTATCCGCCAAGATTCCCAAGCAAGGGAGTGATCCGTTTGGAGCTTTCCATGCAAAGTGCTTGATTTACGCGGATGGAGATGACACATACCTCAGATCTTCAACTATAATTTGTCCACGAGTTACTGATCCCGCAACCCTTGAAACCTTGGCATGGTGGGAAGTTCTGTCTTTAGCATCCGATTTGTAGCCTCGAAGCCTTGCCACGATGGGAAGCTATGCCTTTTAGCTTCCGATCTGTAGCTGAACCAAATTATCATAGCCTCGGACTGTAATTTAGTGGGTGGAGACATCGCTGCTGGCTAGGGAGGCAGAGACAGAAATATCACTCGTGAAATCAGGTTGATGGCATGTGAGTTTCCTGCTTGCTCTTTCGTATTTGAAGGGAGAGCAGAGACACATAGCCTCAGTAAATTCGCTTAAGTTTTTTTAAAGGACGACATGTTTGGTTCCTTTAGCCTCCTGATCATGATTGTATCCCTGTAAACATTATTGTCAATCATTAGCAAATATGCCCGTGCGTTTGGGACAGGAGAGAAAAAATCACATACTCCTAGCATAATAAGCACGACTCAAGATCCCCTTTGCATGTCCATGTTATCTATTTGAACATAGCGCCTCATCCATGTTATGGTTTATCCTTCTTCCCGCCTTCACCGAGCATGGTCACAGTGTCCACCTAATCGCAATGCGTCCGAAATATGGTCAATCCCAAGGTGATGATCTTGACCACCACACTCTCACCTGTCACTGAACCACCCCATCACAAGTGAATGTCTAATAGATTAATGGTTCACACTGATGTTCCAGTCGATAACAAGAAATTATGGAAGCTCAAAATTCCCATAAGAGTGAAGATATTCCTCTGGTTTCTAAACAGAGGGGTCATCTTAACTAGAGATAACCTGGCACGACGCAACTGGCAAGATAGCAAGACATGTGTCTTTTGCCAACATGACAAGTCCATCAAACACTTTTTCTAGTGTAAGTTTGCTCGTGCAATCTAGGCCATAGTTCAAGTAGCTTCAAATCTATATCCCTCACGTTGTGCATGTAACATGTTCGGTAATTGGTTGTAGAGTATCGCTAAACAATTTTCTGCACATCTACTCGTGGGGGCGGCTGCTTTATGTTTGGTATTGTGACTTACCAGGAATGATGTGATTTTTAACAATAAATGTGTTTCATCTCCTGTGCAGGTTATTCATGCGTATACGCGATGGTTTCGTACGTGGTCTATCCTGCAGAGGCCGGAGGACAGAGCCCTTTTTTTGACGGCGTCTACACGGCTGGAGCATACAACCAGGAAGATTTTCTCCCTACACGGATGGTGGTGTAATCTTTGGATAGGATTTGCCCCACCCTATGCTGGACTGATTTACTTTTGCTGTAAAACGATCTTTATTTTAGGGTACTTGGTGGCTGTGTGCATCATGCTATGCAGAGGCCGAGCATTTTTTTCAATGACGTTGTATCACCTTGATATATCAATTAATGAAATGTTCTTTATAAAAAAGAACTAAACCGAAAAATACTGTCTCGCGTGCTCCTCTGACCGTGCCGTCCGGGACGAGAGAAAATCAAGACAAGAATATAAAAGTTAAAGAAGCCAAAGAAGAACTATGGCGTCGTTGGATGTGAATCGTGCGGTCTATATCAATTCCTTGGTGGAATTAAACACGACACTGATCCGCAGATGTCCTGTGGCAATCAGCCAGAGAAAAAATAGTACTCCCTCCATTCCACAATGTAATGTACCCGCATTTCCCGAGATCCAAGTTTGACCTTAAATTTAACCAATGAGACCAACTGCATCGGGAGCAAAAATTATATCATTGAATTCATATAAAAATACGAATTCAATGGTATAAGTTTTGCTCCCGACGCAGTTGGTCTTATTGGTTAAATTTACGGTCAAATTTGAATCTCGGGAAACATAAGCGCACTACGTTGTGGAATGGAGGGAGTAGTATCAAACAGACGCTACGAAGCCATCCTCAGGCGACATACGAGATACGACGACTGCCGCGGCGGCGAGCTAGGGTTACAGCGCGTCTCGTCCTTCCTAATCTACCCCAGACACCATCCCGTTTGTGCGGGTTAGGGTCCTCCCGTCGTGTATCCCCTTTTAGCGCGGCTGCTACCTCCGGCAAGGCTCTGTCCTCGGGCGGGATCCATCCACCGGCATCTTGCAATTTCTACTTTCATTTTTCTTGAGGCATCCACCGGCATCTAGGTTCGTCCATATTAGGAGCGGATTATTCATTGCTCCTCCATGACCAGTTTTCTACATCTTTGATGACACGCAGATCATACATGCATCGCACACCTATTTATTCAGCCTAGCTACTCCGATGGACAAACCAAACAACCAAGAAGGCTCTATAAGAAACAACAGCACTCCTACTGGCTTGTTGCATCTACCCATTGTAAGGATCCACGTACTTCACCGACACGGGCTATCTCCTCCGCCATATCACAACTTTAATACTACTTGAATTGAGCCATATAACCACTACTTGACTGACTACTTATTACAGGATGTTCTACGCTGCATATTGTCACGGCTATCACTCAAACAAGTCGTGAGGATGAACATGCTTTCTCATGAGTGGAGACGACTAGGGATATGCCGCCCGGACCTGGTGTTCAACGGATATACCTTCGTCCGCACCAAAACAACCTGGTATAAAAACATGGACTCCGTAGCCATGGAATTCGTCACAGGAGTGGATAACGTGTTGCGCCTGCTGTCGCCTCCTTCCACCGCAACAACTACTACGCTGGATAGGTTTGTCGTCAAATTTGGTCTTAACATGCGTTATACACAACACATTGATAGATGGATCGACTTTTTGACCGCGTTGATGGGCAAGCACATTGGTATTGATCTTGTTGGAGGAAACACCTCTGAAGATGGCAAGTATGTTGTTCCTCTGTGCAAACTTAGTGGCCCAGATGGTTCCCGTGTCAAGTCTCTTTATAGGGCTAATGTCTGTCTAAAGCCGCCCCCTAGCTTCCGTGGCATCGCAAACCTTAAGAAACTCAGCCTACATTACGTGTCCATCGACGCAGGCGATCTCCAATGTCTATTGCTAAGCTGTGCTCTTCTCGAGAGTTTAAGCTTGGAGCGCTGCCCCTTGCCAAGTCTTAGCATATATCATGAGCTGAGGCAGTTGCAGTACCTAAGCGTGCGCAGGTGTGCAGTGGGAACGATACAGTTGCAAGCTCCGAACCTTACCACATTTGAGTTTGTTGATTGTCTGACGCCAATTGCGCTTGATGAATCTTTCAAGTTGTCAGAAGCAACCTTTGTGCTCAGGAGCAAATCGTTCACTTGGTGTTGTGATGCTACGGACTACATCTTGATGGAGCTTCCAACTATTTTTCCTCATGTGCATAAACTCTCTCTGCATTTTGTTGTTTTTCAGAAGGTTTGCTCTACGCCTTATTTCATTTTATGTTTCCATCAAGGTATCTGCATTCAGGTGCATGTTGAGCTGTTGATCCATCCCATGTTAATTTATTTCTTGGGATGTGCATTATTTCTGTTACAGGTGCATCGATTCAGTAAAAGCAACACCACTTTTCTCAATCTGCGACATCTGAACTTGAACATTAGCATCATGTCCAGTCCAGAGGATACTAGCTGGGTGACGAGGTTTGTATACCTGTTGGAATTAGCGCCTCTATTACAAGAATTGGAACTCCACGTTAGTGATTCAACTGTAAGTTCTTCAACCCTTGATCATGGAAATTTTTCTTTTTGACCTCCTCAATCGAACAAAACAACGAATGGTTGGATATACATATGCAGATAAAGTGTGATAGATTTCGCGTCCCTTCTGCGAGGATAGTGACGGTTGTTCCAGGGCCTCGACATCGTCACCTCAGGAGTGTTCACATTACTGGCTTTTGGGATTTGGTGGGGATAGCCGAGCTAGCGCTTTACATCCTTGAGAATGCTACTGTGCTCGAGCGTATGGTTGTAGATCCAGTGATATGGATGGACAAAGGAGATCTATATGAAGGTCAATTATATTCAATCAACAAGGACAGTAACTGCCAGGAGCTTATTTGACCTAAGCTTGCCAAGGAGGGGCTGCTGCAGCACAAGAAGTTTGCCGAGAAACACCTTAGTAGAGATGAGTTTCGTCACATCATAACCATTTTATGAATATCAATGCTCCGATAAGTGACCGATCAATGTGGTAAAATTTGACCTAGAGCTTCTTCCTTCCCCAAGTAAGCTCTCTGAAGACGATATAATCATATAAGGATCATTCTGAAGAGGCATGTACATGCTGAATGGTTAGAGACAAGTAGTGTGTCCGCTCTCAGAAATTCAGCTGTGTCGACACCCCATGTCCAACCCGCCTTGCATCCCCCTCGCGCCAAATTCTGCGAGTCTGGGCAAAATACCGGCTCCTTTTGCTTAGAAGGTTGCTTGCTTTAGCCTGTTGGTCAGTGTTAGTGAACCGGATGTAGTGATGCAATGTTATTCACCAATGGCGGAGCTATGTTGCTCCCCCCCCCCCCCAAACACTGAAGTTTTTTTGTTTCGACCCCCCAGTGATCTTCGGCTAGCTCCGCCCCTGTTATTCACTCTTGATTTACAATCTCAGGTTCAGATAACCATTTACAAAAATATACTTAGGGTAATAATTAGGAAACAAGGGATAAGCCAAGGTGAGGTTCCGTTGCACTTTTTTTAAACAAAAGTTTGTTCTTTCAGTCTGCAACACTGCCAAGAAGGCATCGTCGCCGTGGATTTTTTTTCTTGTAACTAACTTGTTGATTGTGACAGAGATGATATATTGGTACTTGCTTTCTTCCCTTTGTAGTCTGGAATGTCAAACCATGAACGTTCTGTTTTCTTTTGATTTTTCCTCCTGTCAATGACATTCCCCGGCCCGACCACATTCCCCGGCTCTGGCTGGGCAACCACATTCCCCGGCCCGACCAAGCCCAGTGTCTCTTACTCAGAGTTGGCCATCCTCCTTCCGTTTCTAAAAAAAGCACCCACCTCCTTCCTCAAAAGATAAAACCAATCAGCAGGAAACACGATACTCACTCATCAAAAGTAAATTCGGGAAAATAGTAAAATAAATAAGAAACCCTTGTAATTTTTTGGCACCGAGATGTTTGACTGTACTAGGAGGGTGCAATTTTTTGTGGTGAAATGACATTCGAGGAGCTCTTGAAAGAGAAACAGGTCACCGAAATACTTTTTTTTTCAAAGTTGATCCGATTTTATTTTTTTGTATAGAGCTCCTCAAAGTTGAGCCGATTTTTCCCTCACTCTGTTTTTTCTTCTGCTGCCCCCCATCTCTGCAAGTTTTGATTCTCATTTTCTCAACAGTCAAGGACTGCAATCAGAGCTTCTTTCTTTCTCTCCTCTCCCCTAATAATCATACTGGCGGTTTAATGGAGTGGTAATAAGGATCTCATTAGTGATGTTAAACAAACCAGATACAGTGATGCAATGCTAATTCTCCACGATTTACATTCTCATCTTGAGATGACATCTACATCCATTTAGTATCTTATGCCACTCCATGAGATGCCAGCCATGCTCATGTTACAAACTGATATGATACTTCTACTGCATGCGGTTCTGCAAACAGGAAAGGGAACTAGGCATAAGCCAAGGTGAGTAAATCATTTTTACACAGCTGCTGGAAAACAGTAAACAATCAATGTTTGCTGAAAAAATTGCTTATTTGTCATTAGCCAGGACCACTGTCGCTGAGATTAATTTTGTGCCTACCTACTACGAAAGGTCGTGTGGCCTGCTCAAGCTACCCACTAATTAAGCCCTAACTATTTTGTAAGAGGTTGGATAACTCCAAGCTGGCTAGCTAGCTCGATCTGATCCACAAGACCAGTTGTAAAAAATATAACAAAGAAAAGTGCGTAGCAGCTGGTTAGGTACGAAGACATATATAAATTGAGTACATTGCTTGATTGATTCCGTTCCATGGGGTACATGTTAATATGGTCGGACATAGTTTACTAATCAAGTTGTGGTATCCAAGTTGGATATACGTACATGCTTGACGAATCTGGAATCATTTTGGATGACACCCTAACGGTTGAGTACCTGTACCTGATCAGTGACAAACTAAAGGTGGCTAGCTAGCGAAGCAATAGGTGGTTAATTAGTTGGTGATACATACTAAAATAGTTTTTAAATAGCGGCTATGGCTCTTAGCGATGGACCTCTCTACATGCTATAGCGCCATCACTAAAATTTTACTTTCTGTGTAGGACCAAAGTCTCTTAACGCAATGCTATAGCACGAAACTGCTCAACAAACAACGCTATAGTTGTGTATCAATCGATGGATTCTTTCTCTAGGTTGGTAGCTAAGTAGTTGAGTGGAAGATGATGGAATTTTACCTTTCATCCACAGCACTATGCTTTCTCACCATATATGTATTACACGGTTGCTTATGCTTGAAATAGCAAGTTTTGGTAGCATCTCTAGGCTTATGTTGTGCTGACCATCATCCATCATCACTGGCACGGACAAGGCAGCAGTTCTCGGAGCTTATCTGGTTGTGCTGCATTTGATCACCACGTATATGATTGACCAACAATTACTATGGTTTTTTTGCAGGAAAAAAATTACTATGTTCTTCACAAAAAGGAAGTTATTGCTATGTTAATACAAGATCTAAATTATAAACAACTATATTTATATGCAATTAGTCTTGAATATGAATCTAAGACATCAATTTCATGTCGCATGAATTGCATACTGATAGAGTAATTATAAGCCAAACATTTAACTTAACAAAACTAAATGTGCTCCAAGACGAAGAATGGAGGCAGTGTGATGTACTGATGGTGATCGTACACCGGTAACCAAATGGAACCTCTTACGGTAGGAAGCATATACTCCTACTCTTGGTCTGCTGACCACTCACTCATTTTATTACAACACGTACGACAACTGCACAAAACCACTAGCACAAGGACACCATCTCTCCACGGCTACACACACATGGAACCGCACACACACGTGAGCTAGCATCGACAACTAACCAATCTCTCACATGGTGGCGGTGTGCCCCTCGTCGTTGGCGGTCTCGATGCCCTCGGCACGCCTGTTGGGGACGGCGCAGTTCTGCCGGATCTCGCCCTGGGTGCCAGTGAGCAAGTCCATGTTGCTCATTTTCACCATGGACTTGGCGAACTGACTAAAGAAGGAGGACTGGATGAGCGCGAACCGTGCAGCCAAGAGCGTCGTGTCGGGGTGGTCGATGAGGCTCTGGTCTGACTTGAACAGGCCCTGCCTCACGATGAGGTCGAGGTAGTACTTGTTGTCGAACACGTCCGGCGTGCGCACGTCGAGGGTCTGGTTGGCGGTGCCCTGGGGCACATCCTTGGCGCACTTGGCCCGCAGCCTCCTGGCGAATAACGGGTCGATGAGCGGGTTGAAGTCGATGTTCGGAGTGAAGCGGTCGGAGAAGGAGGGGCAGTGGGCGATGCCGAAGGTGTGCGCGCCGGAGAGGGCGACGAGGTCCGCCACGTCGAGGCTCCGGTTGCCAAAGGAGGAGATGAGCGTCGGCACGTCGAAGGAGGGCGCGGGCAGGGTGTCCACAAGATCCTGCGACGCCGGGGCGAGCGCGTCGCGGCGGCCGAAGGCGACGTCGAAGTGGGGCCCGCCAGCCTGCATCCACCACGTACCCGCATAAGCTAGTCAATTAATCGGTTGTGCTGTTTCCATACGAGAGTAGAGAATAGCTCTCTGGGAGTGGACGCTAAGAATAATTGTCCGACTGAGCTAAACAAAACATTTTGGTTCGAAGTGTAGTGTAGGTGTACCTGCACGAGGGCGTCACGGGTAGCGAGGACGGTGATGTCGGCGCAGGAGACGGTCGGGCCGCAGGCGCGGTGGACCGCGGCGCGGATGCGCTCGATGAGGTCAAGAGCAACGGGGCGGAGCGTCTGGTTGGGCACCGCATTCAGCTCAGTGTTGTTCCCGGTGAGGAGCACCGAGGCGTCGCAGCCCTGCGGGAAGCAGTCGTGGAAGAGGATGCGGATGAGGGCCGGGGCGACGCCGACGTCGCGCCGGAAGGTCTCCGCCACGAGCGTTCGCGCGATGTCCTCCAGCTCCGGGCACGACGCCGCGTGGAAGCCCCGCGAAAGCCCCTCAGCCGCCGCCGACGAGTGTGCGGCGCAGATCAAGGCTGCAAGGACGAGGACGGCCGCTGCTGCTCTGGACGCCATGGCTGCCGCCCTGTAGATGTAGCTGAGCTTTCTGCACGGTGGTCGTGTGGCTTGCTCAAGCTATGGACACTAAGCCCTTGTTACTTATACACGGCTAACCACCCCCAAGCTGGGTAGGTACGTAGCTTAATTATGCGTGACTAATGCGCGCGCGAGCGTCGGAACGCTCGGTTTCTGACCAGGTGCGTTTCCCTGATTAATTAATGAAGTTTCCTTTTTTTTACGCTTGGGGTTTCCTTTTTTTACGCTTAATGGGGTTTCTTTTTAGAGAGAGAGAGGGATTAGCCCCCCATTGGAATCAGAGGGGCGAGAGATTAGGAGCATGCTTGGATACGTTTTAGTCCCATGACTAAAAGTAGTGGGACTAAAACTTGCTAGTCTCACCCATGCTTGGATCCAAGTACTAAAGAGACTAAAATCTAGTTATTGAGCATTTATTATCCTTCAAACCCTCCAATCCAGAACTAAGAAGAGAAATTAAATGAGGAGAGAGAGAGCTAATACATATTTTAGTAGGTTTCCCATGACTAAAAGATTTTAGCCTCAAGACTAGTCCTAGCCTCTCTTTAGTCAGGGGTGCTTGGAACTTTAGCCTCTAAAAGAGACTATTTTTAGTCAGACTAAAAATAGTCCCTTGTATCCAAGCACCCTCTAGGAGAGGGGGTGGGCCCGTGTAAATTCACCAGCGAAGAGAAGGTGGTGGGTCCAGATACTTGCATGAGACTGCACCCTTCCTTGCATGTCGCCTCACGCTTGTCACATGGTGGCCTGCTAATGATGACCATGCCGATTAGAAAAAGGAAGTGGAAGGAGAGGGGCGCTGTCTGTTCGGGCGTTGCAACACGCGCGTGCGAAAGAGTAAATCCGCTTAATTATTACTCGTTCGATATGATCAGAGACTGTACAAAGTGGAAAACATGTGCAGTTTCCAATTAGTCGCATTGACTAATGACTAGTCAAGGTGAGGGGAGAACGGTCGGTGAGAATGCTCGATGCTGCTTGTTAAGTAATGCTTAGAAATTTCCCGGAACTTTCCGTGTGCCTTGCACCCAACAACCCTTCACTACACAACGACATGTTATTATGTTAACTCCATTTGCGCATGGCTGGATATGACATAATTTAGGATCAAGATGTGACATCCAATGCAAGTTGGATATACATAAGGGGTCTGTAAGCATTTAGAACGACGTACGCCCTGCTAGGTACGACCTACACTGGATCGGATCAGTCCGGGTGTGCGTTCCCACGCTAAGAGCATTACTAGTAGAACCCTCAAACCCTCAAATCCTTAAAGCAGTTTTAAGGGTTGAGAAGTGTCACTTTTTGACACTTTTAAGGGTTAAAAAACAGGGGCAAATACTAGAACCATCAAACCCAACCCTTATAACGGAATATTCCGTCGAGCACCTCGGGCATTCGTCGAGCACCTCGTACACGACGAGCGGAGGGTCGGCGATCGGGGGCGCGGGCGCGGTCTTCATCCGGGAGGTGGTCCTCTTCACGAACAGGGTCCCTCCCGCGGCGAGCTTGGCCACCGCAGCACCCTTGCGTGGTGGGCGGCTGCGGCGGGGCGAGGGAGGAGGCGGGGGCCAGGGCTTTCACACATCCTTTCTTTTTCTCGAACCATGCACTGTGGACAGAGATCGGATGTTTCCTCCGGCCACCTATATCTTTTGTGGTGGTAATAGGATGTGCATTGCTATTGTTGTAGCGCACGACAATTCTTTTGTTTTCTATGTTTATTTATAAATAATCTAACTGCTGCGGTCACGATGGATTTTTTTTAGGTAAGTACATCCTCTCGTTTGTCCTCTTCCTCTTGTATATTTACTCTTCGTCTCTACTTCAAACTTTATGCGTGGCTAGCTATGCCAACGCCGAGGGCAGTTGCCGACAGTTTGAATAAACAGATCAGTAACCAAATCGGTAAGGTAGTCGGTTCAGGTTTTCACCTTCGCACGTCCACTTTCTACTTTTTTAGTCATAAAATATATTTATCGGGAGTAATACATTTTCTTTGACCGTTGGTTATTGGGCCGCACTGTTAGGTATGGCATGTTTTCCTAGCGATCTGTGATCGAATTATCCCGAACACCCCCCCCCCCCCCTATGGTTCAACGGTAAAATTGTAAAAAATATATATGGAGTGACGCTTCTGTGAGAAGCTGGGGAGGGGGGCGATTCTCCCAAAAGAACTGACCCGCCTCCATCCTGGGTTATAAGTCTTCTCTATATTTTGTGTCAATATTTTACTAGATATTTAACTAACAAAATATTAATGTATGTCATAAAAAATTATATCGTTGCATTATAGTTGAACATTGTTTTCAATTAAATTTTTGTACATGCATTAATTTTTTGTTAGTTAAATTTAAGATTAAAATTTGACACATAATACAAAAATACTAATAAACCAAGACGAAGGTAAATAGTAATATGTTGGAATTTCAGCAATGATCTTTATCTTGCCAGTGGTACTAGGAGTACTATTGCAAGGCCCTTTACCTATGGCTGTCAAACCAATCTCTGCGCTCCCAAGTACTAGAATATGCATGCGTCCGTTGAGAGGAGGATGTAACAATTGCCCCGATTATTTTAGGCACCTTGGTCTAAGAGCTCACCAATGATTTTACTGCTAGGTTATCACTACAGTATCACTCTATCTAGGACCCATTGCTCTGACATAGAAGACTTGTGCATTAACACGCTGAGCTGATCTGAGCTCGCACCCTCTCAATTATCGGAGTGCAAGAATGCGCCCCAAGATGGACCTGACCTGCTATATCAATCAATAGACGCCAGGACTGCACAGCACGGGATGATTCTTCAACCGCCAACTGTTCCCTGCATGCAGTAACTACACAAACATGTATTACTGTCCCTTACCAGGGCCAGACGCCAAGGTCCCTGGCGTCTGGACCCTTACCAGGACCAGACGCCAGGGACCCTGGCGTCTGGCCCCTTTGCCACGTCAGCTGGTCAACATGGTTGTGGGTCGTACGGGCTAGGGACCAGACGCCAGGGTCCCTGGCATCTCCGGTGCAACCCAGACGCCAGGGATGTTGGCGTCACCAAAAAAGATCAGATTAGGAATTTTTTTGCAACCGAGGTCAATTCGGAAATTTGTTAGCACAAAGGGTCAAAACAGTGATTTTGTCCGTTTATAGATTTGGAAGCTTTTTTGTCATCGGGATTTTATGGTGGAAATGCTTACTTTTGGACAAGCGGTGATGGCAGCTGTACGTGTTTGATGGGGCCGTTTTCAGAATTGATGTTTCAAAGCCTGTGCAGAGCCGTACTCCGTGCGATGGGTTTGGATTGGCTTGGCGTTTTTGAAAGTTTGAATTGTTGTGGGGCTGGGGAGGTTTGCCTGGTTGCGCTGTTGGGCGCTGGTGGACCTCTTCCTCTCCTTTGTTCTCCTTTTCCGTTCCTTTCCGTTCCTTTAGTGCCATCTTTGTCGTACCCGTCGGCCCAGGAGGCGCCGGGATCCAGGCCGTGCGCGGGCGGCACTGAACGGGCTTGGGGCCGACGCGGTGGTGCGTACTTGCGGAGGATTCGAGGGCTTCTTCCGGATGCGCACGGCGGGGCAGTTGATGGTAGGACAAGGACTTGTGGTGGTCTGCACGGCAATCTCGTGTAGGCGCATGCTGAGACAACGGCGCGGGGAGGAAGGTGGAGAGCGAAGTGGGCTCGCGCGGGGGCCCTCGTGCAGCAGCGCCGCCGTTGTGTCTCTTCAAACAACAGCAGCTCCGACGGGTGGAAAAGATGGAGATCGCCATGTGTGGCGCCGCCGCGGGAGATGCGTAATACACGGGTGGGAGGGGGGGTGAAACTAGAACTGGAGGAAATACCTAATGCCTATCGTGGCCATTCGTCTGGGATCGTACGTTAATTTTGGTGGACTAACGAGAAGGCTTCGATTCGGCTTCGAGAATAGCGGCCCCTCTGGACATCCGGCCCAGGAGCAGCCCACGCTCGAGGGCAGACACATCGGACGATCGAGAATGATCTGGGCACAGAATCTGACGGCCAGAAACATGAAGCGCTGAGAGGGCTCGCTTTAGGTGCGGTTATACTGTCCTTAATGTTTGGGTCACTCAACAACCCATTGAACCGACCCGAAGAAAAAACCCATCGAACCACATACTTAATTTCGGCTAAAAATCGATGAGATCGTCTGCAAAAAAAAAAGTCAATGAGATGCAGCCGCGCATGTAAGGAATCCCTTCTATAGGCTCATCCATGCTGAGTGCGGGCGTCCTGAACGCAGCGCCAGATGCACGCAGCGCATCGACGGCTGCGGCGCGCGAGGTGATGTGTGCAAGAGAAAGCATCCAACTCATTAAAACGGGAATACATAGCTGGATACAAGCAAATACAACTCCAAAGTCTCGCCTGGTGGGCTCGCCGCGGTACCTTTTTGACGTCGATAGGGGCCGGTCCGGTCAGAGCGTGCAGGGCTTAATTATTACATTTTGGCTAGCGGGCCCTAGCTATCTGCCGACAGAATTTCTGTACGACACGGGTGGGGTGGCGTGTATCCGGCTTGGGCGCAGGACGGCCGCTCTCTCGTCCGTCCTACGTCTAGCACTCGACCCCCTTTTCGGATTTGGGGCAAAAACAACGCCGAGCCGGAGGGAGTGGTGCGTGCCCGTGGTTTGTCAGGCTGTGCTCATGGTGATTTCAGCTGCGGCGGCGCCGGCACTCGAATCCGGGTGAGTGAAACTCTGCTCATACATATTGTTCTTCCTTCCAATCTGTAACTTACACAGCTCGCGCCGCTCGACGGTACTGCAGAACGACGTCGGCGGCCAATGATCCGGCGGCGCGCTTGGGGGCATCCGTTTCGGCCTATGGCGGCGCCGCGGCGGCAGGGTCGGGAGTTGGCTCGCCGGATTCGGTGGTGCGGCCGGTCTCTCCTGATATGCGCCCGTCGGAGGAGGGGGTGGCACAGCAGGCGGCGGAGAGGGCTTTGTCTGATATCGAGTTCTCCGGGGGGTCCTGCACAACCTTCAGCTCTGGCGGCGGTGATGTGGCGGCCGGAAGCGCCGACGGCGCTCCTCCGCCCGTCGTCTCGCGCTGCTCGATTCAGTCTGTACAACACAGTGACAAAGCTTCCGTAAACACCACCATCCGCGTTGGCTGGAAGCGCAGGTATCTCACTGATTTCTTTCACTGGTGTCAAAAAGATACGTTGTTATTGATGTTCCAGTCGTATGTGCAGTTAGGGATTAGTAAGCTGGCCGGGTTTATTTGTTGCAACATCTGTAAAACTTGCTATGACGACAGAGTAGAGTCTGGATAGACGTTGGTGGATTTTTCATCAGCTTCGATCCGGCCATATTAAAGAGATTTTTTTGAAAACCGTCCTCAGCAAATTGATCAGACGATGGATAAACCGTTTTTTCTAGTCATAGACAGTGGTAGAAATCTAGTACACAACAAGGTTCCGAATTAAGCTACTGGTCTTTCGATAGTGAAGTTCCTTTTGCAATCCTAACTGTTTCCATGGGTGTTTGTGGAATGAACATGCGCGCAAATAGGAAAAATACCTCTTTTCCCAGGTGTGCCTTTGTTTTACATTTTGTTTCTTCTGAATTTGGGTTGTAGTTGGTTAGTTAGGAGGCCACGGGCGCTAGACGATCGGTGCTGCAGTGGTCGTGATAGCGTGCGGGCGTATCCGAAGCTTCTCTATGATGATTCCCTGACTTGCGATTCTTTTCTATGAAATCTGAATTCAGTCTAGTAGTGCTACGTTGTCGATGTGGCGCATTAGGCTTGCTTGGTTTTGTTTTTCCACATCTCGGCACCGTGAAAATGGCCGGTCGTGCTGTAGTTGATTCTTTAAAAGAAGCGTTAAACCCCGACGGGAACAGAGGGCGGCTAACAGCCCTATGCAAAATTCACACAGGTGACTCCCCATCACCACGAGCCTGCGAATTTGGAGTATTAAGCTAGTTCTCTTGCACGAGTTAGGTCCTGTGCAAACTTAGCGGGTTTTCCCCATTACAGTCATGCTTTCTGTTCATCTTTGTTTCCTTTCTGATTATGTTGGCAGGCCAAGAGGCCCGCAAGGACCAGCCGAGCGGGCGGTAGTGGTTGATCGTGTGCCAGCACTTGAATCTGCCATACGAGGATTCACTGACAGGAGGACTGAGGTGGTAGTGAACCCGGTGCTTGGCACAATATTCGATTCTCTGCCAGAGGCGTATGAATTCTACAATTTATATTCGTGGGAAGTTGGCTTTGGGATTCTCTACGGCAAGAGCAGGCAGAATGTTAATGGGACCAAATGTATGCAGGAGATCGTGTGCGGCTGTGCTGTAAGCTACTTTACTTGTTTGGGTATTTTGTTGTGCTTCTTCGTGTGTTTTGTGATTTGTTCTGTGCGGAAGAAAACTAACATATTTTTTCTGCGGATTTGCTGTTGTAATCATTCGCAGGGCAAGCCAGAGAGGGAGAACAGCTCGTCGATGAGAAGCAACTGTGCCACCATGCTGCGTCTGCACCGGACAGATGATGGTGGATGGTATGTATTGGAGATTCGTGCTTCCCACAACCATGAGCTGCTTCGGACTTGTGCAGAGAAGCTACACTGGCCATCACACCAGCGCATTGACACATACACGAGGGACCTTGTAAAGCAGTTGCGGCAGAACAATGTTAATCTGGGGAAGGTGTACAGCATCATTGGCAGTCTGTTTGGCCGGATGGAGAATGTACCGTTCACGAAGAGGTGCCTTCGAACTTTCTGTGGGAAGTTGAGTAGGGAGCAGGCGGACGATGATGTGCGCAAGACTATGGATGCATTCTCCGAGCTGGGATCTAATGACCTAGAGTTTTCGTATGTGGTTGAGGTTGATAAAGAAAGCAAGATAAAAACACTGTTGTGGACTAATGGGAGAAGCAAGATGCAATACCACAATTTCGGGGATGTCATAACATTTGACACAACTTACAAGACAAACCTATATGACATGCCTTTCGGATTGTTCGTGGGGGTGAACAACCACTTCCAGAGTATCATCATGGGGGGGGGGGGGGTCATGATGAGGGAGGAAACAATCGAGAGTTTTAATTGGGTATTCACCGAGTTCATTAGGCTAATGGGTGACAAACCTCCAAAAACAATACTAACAGGTTGGTTTACTCCAGGAGCATTCACCCGACTGCCCCTCCTATTTGCATTTGATATTAAAAAAACCGGTTACACGCTAGTGTGTGTGTCGGTTAGTTTTTGTGTTTTGCTAACAAATCCATGTCTGATCCAGGTTTCTCTGTCTGCAGATCAGGCCCGTGCTATGGAGGTTGCTATACAACAAAGGATGCCAGATACAACACACCGCTGGTGTAAGTGGCATGTGCTTCGGAAGGCGATGGAGCACCTCGGTCCGCATTACACAAAACGGAGTGACTTTAGGGCCGCTTTGCACAAGGTGGTTAATGAAATGCTGACCATTGACGAGTTCGAAGCAGCTTGGGCTGACCTGCTTGACAGATACAAGCTGCACAACAACACTTTTCTGATCCAAATATTCGAGGTTAGGCACAAGTGGGCAAAACCCTATTTTAGTGGCAAGTTCTGTGCGAAGCAAACTAGTACGCAACGGAGCGAAAGTGCAAACCATTTGTTGAAGGGCTACATCCCCCCCGCTTGCCCAATGAACCTTTTTGTGAAACAATACAGTAAGCTGCAGTTTGACCAGGAAGCTGAAGAAGGGTTCCAAGAGAAGAGGACCAGGCTGGTACGTGCAGGCGAATGACAGTTGAAACAATATAAAACCCGTGCTCCGATTTTGCCATCTTGCTAACATGCTTTAGTCTGACTCCTGGCAGGGCGGTGTGGTTCTCCGATACAATTTCCCTCTGGAGGAGCATGCGAGCCAGGTGTACACCCGGACTATGTTCGAGATGTTTGGTCAGGCTTTGTACCGCGTGGGAAGATATGATGTCGAGGAAGTCCAAAGGGGCAGAAAGTACAACATGCGGCATGTGGAAGCTGAGAAGCGAGAAAAGTGGTGCCGCGAGATGCATGCAGTCGATGTCCATGATGGCGGCGCTCGTTACTCGTGCGAATGCGGCTTGTTTGAGCACATGGGGATGCTTTGTTGCCATGCTATCAAGGTCAATCCTAACCCTACCACTATATGCGATTGCCTTCTATGCGAACATTATGTGTGACCTTCATTTAGCCATCTTTACATCTTCATGTCTGGACGTTCTTCAACCATCCTCCCTTGCCCTTGCATCCAGGTTCTTATTCATTTGGGAGTGCGGAAGATACCGAGTTTCCATGTAATGAAGAGGTGGACAGTAGATGCCCGCGACAACTTGCCGCTGCACCTCATCCATTACCAGAAAGATCAAGGGCCACCGCGGCTGTCATCCTACCGGCATACGGCACTACACCTGACAGCGCTAGAGTTCGTGTAGCTTGGTGATAGCAATGTAGATGCATTCAATAGAGCAATGGACATTTTAAATGCAGGCAAGGCTGAACTGACTGTTTTGGCAGCGATCAAAGATGGCAAAAGTTTGGTCGACCAAACTCAAGTTGGGGATTCAGCCAATCCAACCATGCCACTATGGCAAACGGCTCGCAACAAGAAGATGTGTGTTCTGAGATGATCATCTCCACTGAATGTGGCCTTGGCTCTGTGTCTGTGGGAGCTGCATCATCGACGGGCCCATTATCCACATTATTGGTGCCCGATAGGAAGAAACATAAGGGTAGGCCGACAACGGCGAGGGACAAGCCTGGATATGAGGTAAAAGACGCGAGATCAAGATTTTGCACAATTTGTAGGGAGAAGGGGCACAAGAGCACAACGTGCCCCCGTAGGGGTGACCTTCCGAAGAAACCTCGCAAAATCCCTACATGTGGCAATTGTGGTGTGGTCGGGCACAAGAAAACAAGCTGTTTCAACCCGGTGTTGCCGTTTGTGAAGAGGCCTCGCGACGGACCAGTCGAGTGATGTTCAGTTTCATTTTTCTGATGCGTAGAAGTTGTTGAATCAGTCCAGATGTAAGTTAGTATATTTATTTGGACTTGTGAGTTGTAATTCTAATAAACCTGGAGCCTGACTGTGGGCTACTGTACTTTGCTTGCTGCTTTTTGAGATACTATTTTCAGCCGTTCTGGTTTAGTTTCCTTTGGGCCGGCTGCACACTTGTTCATTTTCAAATTGATTTCCAGTCCAGCTACGTAGGCAAGATTTGTGCTTGCTGTGCGGTGGGTGAGTTTAAAAAGCCAGTTGACGTTCCTGGCTCGTTGTGTGGTCGCCTCTGTTTATAGAGGACAAAATCACTGTTTTGACCTTTTGTGCTAACAAATTCCCAAATTGACCTCGGTTGCAAAAAAATTCCTAATCTGACCTTTTTTGGTGACGCCAACATCTCTGGCGTCTGGGTTGCATTGGAGACGCCAGGGACCCTGGCGTCTGGTCCCTGGCCCGCACGACCCGCGACCACGTTGACCGGCTGACGTGGCAAAGGGTCCAGACGCCAGGGTACTTGGCGTCTGGCCTTGGTAAGGGTCCAGACGCCAGGGTCCTTGGCTCTGGCCCTTGTAAAGCGTATACATGGATCATCTACGAGGATAAGATCATCTGCTTCGCTTAAAAGCGTATACATGGCTATCGATTGGCACTGGATCCGCGCTTTTCTTTTTCTTTTGTTCTTTTTCTGAATGGCCCCGGCGATGCTTGATGGACAAAGCTACGCTGTGCACTATGATCTTTGGAGTTGGAGTGGCCTAGATTCGAGAATCGGGAATACTCCTATCTGTATCTATAGGAGGACGGGTTAATGACTTGGCGTGTAGAAATAATGGGTCAATGGCTGCGAGAGTTGGGCGTGGAATCAGCATCCCTTCTTCCTCAAGGGACGAACATTCTTGCCTCAAATTGAAGTCGGAATAGCAATGCTCACTTCATCTTGCTTCACTTAATTAGTAATAATACTAGTAGTGCTCCTACTGCAAGTAGAGAGCCCTTACTCATGAGGTAATTATATTAGTGTATCCATGGTTATGCATAACGATGACCTTGTTGAAGGCTTTGCTTTTGGGAACGTGGTCTTTTTCCAGGGATGAAAACCTATGACGTTTGATCCGGCAATGACAACGTGTGTGCATTTTTTTTCCTGAAGACGTTGTTTTTGGAAAACCTTCTTTATAGTTCGGATGCTGTCTTATTTTCCTTTTTCTATCTTTTTTCTTTTTGCGGTGCATCCTAGATGTTTTGGACATCTTGTTGATGCAGAGACTGCATGTAATTGATATATGCTTGATTTTAATATATTCCCCGTCTAAAAATATATCCATGGTTCAACGATAGACCAACAAGTATCACTTTCGTTTGTCCAGTGCTAGATAAAATTGTAAAAAATATATATGGAGTGACGCTTCTGTGAGAAGCTGGGGAGGGGGGCGATTCTCCCAAAAGAACTGACCCCCCTCCATCCTGGGTTATAAGTCTTCTCTGTATTTTGTGTCAATATTTTACTAGATATTTAACTAACAAAATATTAATGTATGTCATAAAAAATTATATCGTTGCATTATAGTTGAACATTGTTTTCAATTAAATTTTTGTGCATGCATTAATATTTTGTTAGTTAAATTTAAGATTAAAATTTGACACATAATACAAAAATACTAATAAACCAAGACGAAGGTAAATAGTAATATGTTGGAATTTCAGCAATGATCTTTATCTTACCAGTGGTACTAGGAGTACTATTGCAAGGCCCTTTACCTATGGCTGTCAAACCAATCTCTGCGCTCCCAAGTACTAGAATATGCATGCGTCCGTTGAGAGGAGGATGTGACAATTGCCCCGATTATTTTAGGCACCTTGGTCTAAGAGCTCACCAATGATTTTACTGCTAGGTTATCACTACAGTATCACTCTATCTAGGACCCATTGCTCTGACAGAGAAGACTTGTGCATTAACACGTTGAGCTGAGCTGAGCTCGCACCCTCTCAATTATCGGAGTGCAAGAATGCGCCCCAAGATGGACCTGACCTGCTATATCAATCAATAGACGCCAGGACTGCACAGCACGGGATGATTCTTCAACCGCCAACTGTTCCCTGCATGCAGTAACTACACAAACATGTATTACTGTCCCTTACCAGGGCCAGACGCCAAGGACCCTGGCGTCTGGACCCTTACCAGGACCAGACGCCGCCCCTTTGCCACGTCAGCTGGTCAACATGGTTGTGGGTCGTACGGGCCAGGGACCAGACGCCAGGGTCCCTGGCGTCTCCAATGCAACCCAGACGCCAGGGATGTTGGCGTCACCAAAAAAGGTCAGATTAGGAATTTTTTTGCAACCGAGGTCAATTCGGAAATTTGTTAGCACAAAGGGTCAAAACAGTGATTTTGTCCGTTTATAGATTTGGAAGCTTTTTTGTCATCGGGATTTTATGGTGGAAATGCCTACTTTTGGACAAGCGGTGATGGCAGCTGTACGTGTTTGATGGGGCCGTTTTCAGAATTGATGTTTCAAAGCCTGTGCAGAGCCGTACTCCGTGCGATGGGTTTGGATTGGCTTGGCGTTTTTGAAAGTTTGAATTGTTGTGGGGCTGGGGAGGTTTGCCTGGTTGCGCTGTTGGGCGCTGGTGGACCTCTTCCTCTCCTTTGTTCTCCTTTTCCGTTCCTTTAGCAAGCGTAGATATCCCAGGCCTCCATGGCGCCCCCTGGAGCATTGTCCTCTTTAGTTGGTTTGGGCTGCCTGCTTCGCCCGCACGTCCGTTTCCAGAGGAGGGCGTCAGTTCTGAAAGCCCGCGGACTGCTGAAGCGCCAACGCAGGGTAATCCCTGCTATGTTTAGCGCGGCGACCATCAAGGTGATTCACGTTGTCACTGGATGTAAAACTTTTTCATCGTGTTCTTCTATGGCACATTTACGCGAGCGTTTTTTCATTTGCATGTAAACTTTCATTATTAGTTGCGTTCTTCTGTCTCCCTACTAACTACTCCCTCTGTAAACTAATATAAGAGCGTTTAGATCACTATTTTAGTATTCTAAACGCTTTTATATTAGTTTACGGAGGGAGTATTAATTAATGATTCCATTATGTGCACGGGCGCATGGCGCGGCAACCATAGTGGTGTACGACCAGGTCGGAGACCACGACCCCCTCGTCAACGTTGGCGGCGGAGTGCGTGCGCCGTGCTCGCATGTGGGAGATGCCTCCTCTGGCGTGTACGACGACAACACCGACGCTGAAAACGGCCGGGACGGTGATGAAGCGTGCAACGTTGGGTTGAATGCTCCTGTTTAGTGAAATACCGTCTTAGCAAGCAAGTTTGCTTATGTGTGTGAGCTGTGAGATGTCGGGTTGTGAGCGTGTTTTATCCGTAAAATGTACCGAACTCCTTTTCTAGAATAAATCGTATGAAAAAATTAGCAACTGCTTACAGAAAAATTGTTTCCCCGATTTGTATACAAAGCAACCAACCGAGACAATTAAAAGATAAGTGCTCGGACGGAAACAGCACAAAACACGCCCGAATAAGAAAAAGAAAAGAGAAAATGCAATATAAAACAAATGACGACAGGCGGCGGATCGATAATAAACGAAGAAGCCTCGTAGCCACTGCCTCAACAGCAATTGCCTGCAAAAAACTCCGAGTCTCCGAAGCACCTGTAGCAGTAAAATCCTCCCCAAGTGTCGGTGCGCGACGACAACGACGCTGCTGGGAGGCGTCCCCCCTCCATGGACGCGGTGAGGATGAAGTGTAGCCGGGATGCCCCCCGAGAAGGTGCGCGGCACCATCACGAGGAACCGCGCGTGTTCGGCCAAACCATCGGGGATTTCAGCACACCCACCACAAGCCCCCTCCCCCCTCCCCCCCTCCCCACGCCCCGATGATTCACCTACTACACCAGGCAGACCAGAGCTCACCACCAAACTGACCACCGCCGTACGCTAACCAAGTTGCAAAGCTCCGTGCGCTGTCTCACCACGGCACCTCGAAGCATGGTCTGCACTGTGAAGGTTAGGTGTCGGGGGCTACGGAAGCAGCACATTCGGCTAGCGGGAGAATACCCGACGACCAACCCACCCAATCACCGCCTCCACCGTCTACGACGATGGCTGACCGGGCGCAACTAATACGGACGTACCAGGCCCAACCGGGATACACGCCGCGCCGGGCCCGCGCCGCCTGGCAGACGGTTCCGTCCCCCCCAACGCCGTGGAGGAGGATCAATCACCCGCCATGGCCAGCACCGACCGGGCTTCGCCAGGCAGCGCCCCCCGTCGGTGGCATATGATGAGGGAGGAGGACGAGAGGCTAGTAGCAAGGGGATTATGGGAGCCATCCACACCCGCCTCGCGGGTGCCGGCGTGGAGGGGGGGGGGGGGTTGGTAGGGTTTCGCCTGCTCAGAGAATGCCGTTTCCCTCTACAGATTTTCCTCCGGTTTGAAATCATTTTGAATCTGCTTATGGATTGAAGCAAGCTAATCACTCCGCACGTACGTGTGTGTGTGCACACCGATCGAAAACTCTCTCGCACGGGTGAGCCTGTACAGACCGATGCGTGCGTGCCATGATGACAAATTTCAGCATCTCATCTGCTCCGATGCGTGCGTGCCATGATGACCGATTAAACTCTGCCTCTGAGCTTCAACCCCGTCCACAAGAGCATTCCTTCGGTTCTGTGAAGCTCGCCTCCCCCCTCGCCTAGCCTGCTCCAAGTGTTCAGATCGTCCGACCGCCGAGCAGTACTCCGTCAAGCAAGTAGCTAGCCAAGAGCGCAAGGTACCGTCTTCATCTCATCACCCTCTGTGTATTGAGCTGGCTTGCTAGCTTTCCCCTCCGTTCTGACGGCCGGTGCCCGCTTGTCCCATCCTGCAGTTCGTCCCGGTTGGCATGTCGCGCCTTGGGGCGCGCTCGAACGGCGCTACTACCGGCAGCAGCTCCACGGCTGTGCCAAGCGCGCACACTGCATCGCTGGTGCAGCCGCCGGGGGCTGATGAGGATGCAAGCAACGACTCCGACGCAAACTGTGGCAAGATCCGGGTTAGGAGCTACTTAACAACTAGGATAGTCAATGAAGTCGTGGCTGGTCTCACGGAATCACAAAAAAAGTTGTTCGTTGAAAGGGACTTTGGCGCCATGCTGTCGCTCCCAGACCTTCCGAACGTAGACCGTCGGTATAGTTTCTGCAACGCGACTAGGATAGATCCGGTCAAGAAATCAGTCCGAATGGGCGATGGCAGTTCGCGGCCGTTGACGTCTAGCGCGGTTAGGGACGTAGTTGGACTTGGTATGGGTGACAGGGAGATCCCCTTCCCGCATGAGCCGAGCTGCGTCGATCGGGATATATTCAGAGACGTGTGCGTAGGGTTGGGGCTTGACGAAACGGTGGATAGGATTAGCTTGCAAATGCTAAAGTCCGTGCTTGCTCCCTCCGGGGATCTCGGTGTGGAATTTGAGTCCAACCGGCAGTGTGCTGCATTTGCTCTCCTCTGTACTGCTTGCTTGGTCAACCCTAGAGTGAATCGGAGGGACGACCCGATCTGCCCGGAAGTGTTCGTTGCTGTGCGCGATCCGTCAAAGATGTCTGAATTTGATTGGTGTGGGTACATTAAATCTGTTATCATGGCTGGTGTGAGTAAGATGCACGAAGATCTGAATGCCGGTGCAACGACAGTTCAGTTGCAAGGGTTCCTGATGATTCCTCAGGTACGCGCATCTCACGTACTGTATGGCATATACATTGTGCATGACCATTTGTTTTGCCAAAAAATGATGTCATGACCATTTGTTGTTCTCTCTCCTAAACTGTCCTAGGTAATCACTTTTGACGCGATGGTAGCTGGGCGGGGTTTGCAACCAGGGCATCCCCGCATAATGTTGTACAACGCCGAAGACTTCCAACTGCCGCTGGTGCAGACGCTGATCGTCGAGTTATTGCGGGGCACAGGGTATACGGCAAGGCAAGGGTAAGTAGAAATCAATGAAAATAAATATATGCTTGCCACTGTTTGTACAGTCGTGGTCTGATGTTTCATTCTGCCAATGTGATCCGCATTCCCTTCCCAGTTGAGGCCTGTAGATCAGGGTGCCGTCGTTGAGGGCACGACAAGCCAGGGTTTGGCTACTGATCTGACAATGGCGCTGCTACCATTGCTGCCCCAACTGAAACTGTAATTCCGCTGTCGGCTGTGGCCGGGTGGCAGGCTGAGGTATAAATCTATTGCACAAATCATATATATGTTGTTGTTGTCCTTCCTTGCCTTTGCTTGCTGTGCAGAAAGACTAAGGGGACTGATCTTCTTTCGCAGGTGGTTGATCATTTGGGTGCGGTGATGACTGCACACATATCCTCTGTTAGTGAGGAGAACATGAACTTGAGGAACCATGTTGAGTCTTGCATGGCCGGATTGCTTGCGATGATTGACACCCGTAACACCAACAATGTCAATTCATGTAATGAGATTATGGGGCGTGCGATTTCAACGGTGGGCGACTTCAAGCTGCGGGTACTTGGTGGTGAGATTTGCTTCCTTGGTAGTCATGGTGAGATTTGCTCCATTGATGGTCATGCTGATGTCTTTCCTTTCAAAAGAACTTGCCTAATATTTTCTTTTCAGATCCTAACCCGGGTGCTCTGCCTGATGTCAAAGGGAAAAGCAATGTACCAGGGGCAACAGGTATATGTGTGGTGTCTTGACCTTCCAGTTGTTCAGTGGGGTTTTCTTGTGATGGCTTAAGGCAAACAGACCTAAAATGTTCCTTATGATAGGTCCATCCACTTCTAGGCTTGTGAACCCGACTATTAGGAAGCGGCTTGGAACGGATCTACTGACAAACTTGGGTGCTGCCCCCGGTGAGTCTCTTAGTTCTATGATATTTACTCGGTAGATCATGATATAAGATAGTGTTTGCCAGTGGGTGATTCAAATTGTGCATTGCTGGTGTGTGTGTGTAGGTGATGTGCACATTGGTGATGACGCACTTGGCAATACTGGGGGGGGGGGGGGGGGGGGGTGATCTGATCCATGGTGCACGGGCTCTCTTTGGACCGTTCCCAATCCCAGATAGCCTTGACTTGAACCGCAGGACATCGCTGAGGGAAGTTGGTTCGACCAGCTCCGGGATTGGTAAGCTTCCAACTGGGCAGACTTTTCCGAGTTTGTTTGCACGAGCTGTATACAATTCCGTGTCATTACTAACTGTTTTGCGGATGGGGGTGGCTGATTCTTGTATAGGTGTGGCCAGGCGCCTTGATTTGAATTTGGGGATTGATGTTCGTGAGTTCATAAATGGGATGCCGTTTGTTGGTCCGATGAACCCTATGCCTGTCGACACGAATTTAACCATGGGTCCTTCCCCTGTCAGAGGCCCTGTTTCGGATTTGCGCCCCCGCGGTATGTTTGCTCCCTCAGCCACTATGTCTTTTATTGCTCCAGTTTGTCAAATTGTGTTATTTTTTTGACACCATGTGTTTCTTAAGGTGGCTTATAAAACCCTATTCTTAATCTATTTCTATGTGTGTCCAGCACTCGGGCAGAGCAGTTTGCTTGGTTGGTTCCCTGTGGCTCCACCAAATAAACGCCCAAGGGTGACGACTGACTACTCGATTGCAAACCCGATAGGAGTTGCTTTTTCTGAGATGGAGGGGAAGAGAAGAGATGATTGTTTCTATGCGAGGGCCATGGATTCATCGGTTAATGATTTGTCCAGGTATGTGAAAAAATGGTGGCCACTTTATCGGTATTTTTGGGTGGTCGGTTTAGCCAGAAAAGCTTGTGTGGGCGCCGCAAATATCCGCAAAGCATTAACGATGAGACCGGGGGTCCCGTTTCAGGGTGTGGTTCAAGCATGAGGACCCATGTCTCCTGGAGATGACTGGCAATGAGGTGGTGGAAGAGTTCCGCATCGAAAAAGATCTTGCAAGTAAAGGCCTTGAATCAATTCTGCGTTTGGGGATCTGCCCACCGGCATCGGGGAGGCTGATCATTGGTCCTGATTGGGCGGTGAGTGTGTGCCAACTCCGATTAACATGTTTTGTTTGCTTCATTTGGTAGCCGTGGTTCATGATTGCGGGTAAAATGAATTTTGTTTGCAGTTTAAAGTTGCATACATGAGAGGGTACTGGAGGAGAGCAGACGTCCGTGCGATGTTTAATCGACTGCTGTCGGGGCTTGCGTGCGAACTGGTTAGTGCTCCAGTTTTCATTCTTCCACTACGATTTGTGTGCTGAAACAAAAACTACCATTCGTAGCTGTCTTGTTGTCTTTGTGAGACTAACTAATTCACAATGCAGGGCCTAGTTGTGGTGTTCCTTGATCAAGGGTGGAGTCTGTATGCTTTTGACGTCCTCTGCAGGGTTCTTCATGTAATTGATCCGAACATTTGCAAGCCTGGTGAGAGCCATATGAAAGCAAAACACTTGCGGCATGTAGGGGAGCTACTGGATGGATTCATCAAGTGTGGTGATGCGTTCTGGGGCGATGGGAAGGTGCCGAACAATGGATGGACTTACTGTTTCCATGCTACGTGTACCTATGAGAGGTCAGTTTTGCTTGCCCCGATTCTTTTTGCTCTTTTCCGCCTTCAAATATGCTAAGCACTAGTGTTTTTTTGCTTCCGGGGCAGTACGGACATGGCGATGCAGGTGGTGCACCACATCATCAACTTTGTCCCTGGGCAGCACCCAATGAACTTGACTGCGGTGCGTGCCTGCAGTTTATCCTATGCTAGGGCATGAAAAAATTTGGGTATGAAGTTTCATTGACTTGTTTGTTGTGTCGCAGGGTTCAGCAGTTGCTCTGAAGAAGAAGCTCCTTCGAGCTGTCCTCACGATGGTGGGTAACCTTGGCAGCCTACCCCGCCATGTCGAAGCATGATTGCCATCCAGAAGGGCTGGTTTAGCACACAGATTAAAACTCTGTGCCCTGCATATATAGCAATAGCAGGGGCTTTATCGTGAGTGGGTCGTCGTTTGTTCCCGTCTATGCGACATCCGATGTCCTATATTCTTGTAGTCTGGAAGACATAATTTATTGTAAAATTATCAGTATTCCCAAGTACCTACCCAGCCGGACTGCCGTTTTAAGTATTTGCGAACCTATGATATTGTAATGTTTTCAGCTCGCAACTGATAAATCCTACAAATATTAACTTGTGTGTTGCTTCTTTGATGTTCTGTAGTGTATTTGTTGTTTTTTCCATCTGTGATGGGTAGTTTGTTTGTGCAGGTTGGTCGATTTGAGACAATGCCAAAATGCCCCCGGTGGGCATTATTACTGTAAAGGTCCATAAGGTGTTGTGCTTGCATCTAAGTCTGGAACTATGTATGCATTTCCTGCCCATCACTGCCAGCAATTGGGGATTACGAAACAAACTCGCATGCTACGGGGCAAGCTCTGGTTGTGCGCTGATGCGTACTTATTTTTTGGGGGCCTTCTGATAGGTAAAATTGGGCCACGTGGGTTGAATCTTGGCTGGGTGTTGTCAATGGTACATTTGCCGGATGGTGAACAGGAGATTAGAAACCAACCTCACATGGTTCGGGGGGCATGCTGTGGTTGTGCGTTTATGCCTACTAATTTTGTTTGCTTGGCCCTCTGATTGGTGAAAGTGGGCCAATTAAGTTTAATCTTGCCTGGGTGGTCGAAATACAAATTTGCCGGATGATGAACAGTGACTACTACCGCCCAGGAGACTGTGCTTGTGCGTGATTGTGGGGCTGCAACAAAAATGAATGAATGTTTGGGTTTACCAAAAAAGGCAAACTTGGGCGGACGGATGTGGAACATATCATAAGATAAGCTGGTTTCAGTGCTAATTCAAGAAATTCATTAGGTTAATCAGTTGTGTAATAAGATGTCTGATTGCATTGTGATAGGTGAAAAGCTCATCAACTAACAAAATGGTGGTTGTTTTTGACAAATAATGATTTCAAGAAGAAAGAGGGCCGATTCATTACACATTGTAATTAAGGTAGACAAATAATTCGCGACAGCGGCGCTCCTTTGTTTTCCAGAACGCTCCTAGATACATTGGGACTAACCCTGCCACTAAAACCCTGAGTCTGCCACTAAAACCATGAGTCAAACCACTTTCCAGAACTCTGCCACTAAAACACTAAGTCTTTCATCGTCTCGTTCAGAGCGTTGGCCACGGTGTCTAATCCTTCCAGCTGCAGGGGAGCGGTGTTGCCTTCCATGTGCATCAACTCGATAAGGAGTGCGTCCCTTCCGTTGGCAATAGCTCCCTGTGTATATGGCCAGCCATAAAATTAGTTTTGTCTCGTTGGTTGAAGGTATCTATTTGGTACGTTTTCACTGACCCTGGTAAGTGGTTTGGCCAGTGAATTCCCTTTGAAGTGCCTTAGTAGGTGGACGACACACACGGCACTCTCGGGCCTGGGGACAAAAACGCATCGTGAAAAATAACAGTGTGTCCAGCGGGCATGAATACCATGAAACTATATTGCGAACCAACTGAATGAACCAAGATCATGAAGCATTTTCTGGTCCGGTATGTGTTCCTTGTGAATGTTGTGGTAGACAGTAGAGGTGTCTTCTTCGTCCATGATAGTCTGCTGCAGTGCCATTCAGTGAAGAATTCTTCGATGCAATTGAAAAGGGCATCATGTATCTTATCGGCCGCGTACATAAGGCAAGTTTTGCGTGATGTGTCCTCCGTTTGGTATGCCATTGGGTCCATTATGGTTATCGCGTGGGCCATCATGTCCCAGTTGAAGCAGCACCACCCATGTTGCATGACGGCTGGGATTGTAACGTGTTACAGTTGGTGAGAATGGAAAAGTGGCTTCTGTCAAGCAGCAACTTTGCTTTGGTACTGATGTATATTTGACCAATGTAGGAACACAACTACTGGAAATGAGAAAAAATACTGGGACCTTACCATCCGACAGTTTGCGATGTTGCACTTCACTCCAATGAATTGTCTCTGTATTGACATGATTCTTGTGGTGTTTTCCCCTGCAATGGCATGACACTGGCACGACGGCCCATAAAAAGGATCGAGGTTAGTATATGTCTATGACTGACCAGATGTAGGCAACGTGATGAATTTGACTTTTCGTACCGCAAAATCGGGCTCGAGAAGCAAACGGTATTGTTCAACAGGGCTGGCACGGTGCGCATGTGATTCCATTTGCCCAATTCGACGGACGATCAGGGATCCAAGCTCGTGGTCAAGTTCAGAACCATCGCATAATTGCGACTTGATGGCACTGCCGCTGACCGAAATAATCCGTGGGTCGGGGTGTGAAACCCAATCCCTGATAAAAAAAATGTGGGGGAAATGATTATTGGCTTTATGAACTTGAGGTGCCAGGCTGGTCGCGCCTGCCACCCTTGCTTATATTTGGGTAGTACCTGCTGGAGCTTGTGGGTTACCTTGCTAGATCATAGGGTGTTCTGGATCGCATCCATTCCCTGGTGGCTCTTAGTACGCCAGCCACGTGTATGCGCACCATCCAGTTACTGGACCATGGGTCTTTTGTGAACCCGGTGTAAGCAACTTTGATCTTTGTTATAGCCGTGTCGCTCACTTGACGGAATACAATGTGTCCCTTTGTGTCTCCTATCTCATCGTTGAGCATCATTAGCTGACCCACTAGGTGGTCGGAGTGTGTCTTTGTCGCCAAATTAGGCGAAATCGGGGTGGCCTTTCCCGCCTTCTTGATAGGCGTACTGGCTTCGTTGCGGTCGTCTATGTCCAGTTCGAATGATGGTGCGTCTATGAGCATTGGTGATTTAATTGCATCAATGTACTTGCATTGGGTTTACATATAAGCACTGCATAACAGAAAAAATGGGTACAGAAAAAATTGGCGACCTATTACCTGGCGCGTCGTCTATCCTTGGTCGTCTTTGACCCCTAGTAGGTGTTGTGGAGAAGTGGTCGGCGGTAGGCAAGACCACTGGTTTAGCGCGTTTTACGGGGGTTGGGGATGGAGATGACAACTCCAGCCTTCTTCCAACTATGTGCAGGGGGAGTTTGCTAGGTGCTTCTACATTGTGTGGCCCTGCATAACAACACTTGAAACTTCAGACATGTATGCGGAAATGGACCGGTATTTTTTTTATTGACCACGGGCGGGGGTGGGAGGGGGCTTGGTGGAGAGTACCTGAGCCGCCGACACCTTTTATGGTTCCGGAAGCGCGATCAGCTGGATTAGGTGCCGGTGTTCCCGAAATTGGTCTTGCAAAATAAACTTCGAGCAGTTTTTTCGTGAATCGAATGTTCTCACTTGCAATGTTCCTTTTCATTTCGTTTGCGATATGCACACACTTGGCGTTGTGCTCTTTTAGTGCCCATCCTAGTGGAGAAGCAGCCTGCAATGTAGATAGACTCTCAGTTATTATGGAAGACTAGATCGCAAACAGGATAGCAGTCTCCACATGAAAAAAAAATTGCTTTGATGTGTGTTGGGTGTGGACTTGTATCTCACCAGCTCTGGGTTTTGCATCTGGATCCAACGAGCGTAATCCCCGGGGCTGAACTCGATGTTGCTTCTTTTTGTCTGTGCAAGGTTGCTTACAGCTGTGTCCGTGTTGATATAGTCTCCCCGTCGAGTGCTGTCTGGGTTGTGTCTGACTAGTGCATACTGATTTGCTGAGCCGTCAGCATTTTGCTCCATTGATTTCTTCTTGGCATGCTTCTCGTTTATGTAGTTGTGCCATGTGTAGCACGTGGCATTCCAGTGTCTTGCCTGCATTAGCAATCTGAATGTTTAGTGCGTGTCGTGATCTAATCGTTGTAGTTAAACGGAAAGTTTGCGGTTACCTCGGGGACTATGAAGATGGTTTTCCCTAGCTTTCTTGCTGAGCACATGAGGATCATCCGTTTCAGGGTCTCCCCGTCGAATAAATTTATCCGTGGAATTGTGGTCTGCTTTCATTATCCCCAGTTCAACATTGTCTAGTACGAACGCCTGTCGACATAAAAAAACCATGTAAAAAAGTTAGTTCGGAGCTTCAAACAAGACCAAAAAACACGTGTTCCCATCGTTTCCCAAAATTGTCTAGTTCAACATTTTACTTGCCATATCCAAAATGTGAAAATTGAGGGATTTACCTGCAGAAAAAGGTGACAACCAGAGAGGTGGTTGGGTGTTATGTGTGCATCCGTTTCCAACTTTAGTTTGCGAACTGCTTCCAGTAAAAAATTGACTGAATATTTGCACCAATTGAAGAGGGAGATGTTTTCTGCATCCTTGATGGCGCCCCAGTAGTCGATGGTCGAGTGGTCGTGTTTGGTGCACGGCGCGAACAGATTTCCCATCACAAAGACAACAAACGCCATCTTGAAAGAATCCTTCTCTAGTCGGCTGGATAGTTCGTTTATTTTCTTGCCGATGAACGCTTCAAGCGAGCTTAGGCTGCGATCAGATTTCTCATTCCAACCTATAGAGTTCCTAATGAACTCGATTGCTTTAGGTGTGATGTCTGCATCTTTGCCGTTGATGTCTCGCTGCCCGCATGGGATACCGAACACTTTGTGGAAATCCTCCGGATAGAATGTAATTGGCGTTCCGCCATCTCTCAGTATGATGCAATGCTTTTCCACAACCACCTTGGTCATTAGGAACTTGCTAAACTTCAGATTGATTTTCTGGATCATGGGGATACGTAGTACACCCTCAAATCCAATCTCCTCAACTAGGAATCTTTTGTAATCTGACAATGCAGCTACCACCTCTATTAATTTCTGAATAGCTATCCTAGATGTGTGTTTAGTTGACCTGCTTGTTGATCCCGACGGAGCTGCTGCTTCTCCTTCTTCGATCGGCTGCTCTCTCTCTCCTTCCATGGCCGGTGGAAGGAGAGAGAGAACACCTACAGGGGGCGCGGGTGGGTGGGGTGCAGGGAAGGGTGAGTATTTCAGCAAGATTTTGATTGATGTGCCGGCGACCTGAGATGTGGATCAGAACTCACCACGCTGTGCGGCGACACCGGCCTTCTCCGTCGCCTGGAGGCACTGACGAACTCCTCGTTTGCTCTGTTTGGGGGGGGGGGGGGGGGGGTGGTGCAGGGAGGGGGTGAGTATTTCAGCAAGATTTTAATTGATGTGCCGGAGACCTGAGATGTGGATCGGAACTCACCTCGCTGCGCGGCGACCCGGGCCTTCTCCGTCGCCTGGAGGCATTGTGTACGGGGCAGGGCATTGGGTGGGGGGGGGGGGGGGGGGGGGGGGGCGGGGGTGGAGTGATTTCGACCGCTGTCACAACTGACACACGCACACCGCTGTTGGGTACGCTTTTGACCGTGCGAGCATATCAATTTATGTCTCTGCCTGGCTTGATGTAGGTGCAGAAACAATCGTCCAGGTCTGTTGCGTGTGGTACACGTCGCCAAGGTTTACATTAGCTAATAGGAAATTAATTAATACACGGTTACCCTGCGGGGGTACGCCACCGCACTCTGGATTCATACGTACTACAAACAGCATTACCAAACATAAATCAGGGTAGGGGGTTTGTAATCCATCATCGGGCTGTTTCCGCTTCATTGCTGCGCCACCCTGGTCTTTACTGCCAGCCGGCTCCCTTGGCAAGCACCACGAACAGCATTAGCAAACAGATCATCATGGTGTTCCTAGCTGCGATGCGTATGTCTTCCATGGCGCGTCCCATCCCGAACATGACGTTGCTCCCACCTCCGGCAGCCTCGATGAGGAGGTTGATGCCAACGCCAGTTATGTAGAACGCGTACTGGTCCTCCCACAGCCAAAAATCGCAAGGGCCTCCGTCCTGCCATGATTCAAAACTGAACGATGAACCAAAGCAGGAAAAGAACGGTTCTGGCGGATGTGTGGTACGTGTTGCTTACCAACTGGTTCGGGCACTTGTAGAAACGGATGCCCGGGTTGCGTTCCATCCCGGACACAAACCACCTAGTCCTTGTCCCGGTGCACCTTGGGCACATGATCAAGGGCAGCGGGGGTGGGGGTGCCCGGATGCGACGCGCCGACGATGAACTCTGGGACATCTTGGCACAGCGGCGGGGGGTGGAGGGCAACTGAGATGTTTGAGCGTGTTTGATTGAGGCTGCGTTGCATGTGATGGGTGCCGTCGAACGCTTGCATGGGCTTTAAATACATCCAACCAGAAAAAAAGTTTATGTTATACAGTGTAGCTCGCAACGGTAGCATTCCGTCCTCTCGCCGTCGCTGTACAGTGATATGCGCAGCGTCGTGTCGGTCTCGCCTGACAGCTTGGTACATCCAAAAATACATCAACTGCGATGCTGATCATGCAACGGTAACTTTCTGTCCTCCTGACTGCGATGTACAGTTCTCAGCGCAGCGGCGTGTCAGCCTCAAATGTCAGCTCGGTCCACCTAAATACATCAATACGAGCCATATAACTCTCCACGTTTCCTATATACACCAAGTAGGGCGCAAGCTTGCCACGCATCGCGACGGGCTGCGCACCGTCGATCTGCCGCTGCGTGCAGTGATGCATTTCTCCATCCATGCTGCCATACATAACAACACAACCCGGTGAAAGTTGAGTTGTCGCATAGAGATAATAGATTCACGCACCGTAAGCTCAAAACCTAAATAGAAGAATGGCACGGCAAAGACGTGCACTACTTTCTGGTACCACTTCATGTTGGTATAACTGTGTGGCTCCTCAGACCCTCCATGATCAGCATGTTAGTGGAGCTGCCTTTGCACTCTATGGTCTATCTCTTATCCGACTGTCACCATCGGCTTGCCTGTTTTTCTCATATCCGTATATACCAGTGCATATACTTGAAATGGCAAGTTTGGGTAGCATATGTTGGTCCTGTGTCTATGACTTTTTTTTGCAAAGATTTGACTGTCACTGCCAAGTGACCCTATGAGGAAGAAGAACATAAAAATTGGTCTCGTGCCTGTGATTTTTTGTAAAGTTTCTTACTCCCCTGTCAAGTGGCCTTACAAGGAAGAAAAATATAAACAATGGATCTTGTGCCTGTGATTTTTTGCACATTTTTTTAACTCTCAATGCCAAGTGGCCCTACTAGGAAAAACAATGCAAAAATTTGGCAGCAGCTTCAAGGGCTCGAACTCGAAAGTTTGGCAAACACAGGTTCCTACTGACGCGGCCCATTGATGAAGGCCTAAATAAATTTATCCCATTCCCAACAAATTTTTGCTCAATTTTTTTGGGCGACTAAACATGAGATTTCCCGTATTCCTCGGTAACCGGTTTTTCTGGGCACCTTCGTTAAAAAGACCGAAATGAAAAAAGAAAACCTTGACGCTAGCTAAGCCTTCAATGGGCCGCGTCAGTCTTAGTCATGGATGCGTGCGTTCCTACACTAAGCCAAGGCTCGCAATGGTTTGAAGTTTTTGTAGCTAGCCAGAGGATGTGTATATATGATATTTTAGCTGCAACGCACGGCAAATCTTTGTTGATTTTTATCTGTAAATGATTTAAGTATTGTGGCCGCGACGGATCTTTTAGGTAGCATGCCTTCTCATCCTCTCCCTGCCTCACTCCCCAGGCTACCGGCGAGCATTGTCCATCCGATTTCTGCTAAGATCGATCTGCAACGTCTGTATATTAATGCTCAAACCGGCACACAACCTCCTATTGTAGGAAGCATATATACTTGGGGCATGGTGTCTGATCACTTACTCATTTTATTACAACATTACAATTACACAGAACCACCAGCCCCATGACATGATGGTAGCACACACGTGATCACACGCTTCAGCAAGCACGGCGACTAACCAATCTCTTACATGGCGGCGGCATGGCCCTCGTTACTCATGGTCTCGATACCCTCGACACGGCTGTTGGGAACGGCGCAGTTGAACCGGATCTCGCCCTGGCTGCCTGTGAGCAAGTCCATGTTGCTCATCTTCACCATGGACTTGGCGAACTGCTCGAAGAACGCCCCCTGGTTGAGTGAGAACCGCGTCGCCATGCGCGTGGTGTTGGGGTGAACGATGAGGCCCTGGTCCGACTTGAACAGGCCCTGCTTGGCGATGAGATCAAAGTAGTACTTGTTGTCGAACACGTCCGGCGTACGCACATCGAGGGTCTGGTTGACGGTGCCCGCAGGCACGTCCTTGGCGCACTTGGCCTTTAGCTTGGCGGCAAAATTGGGGTCGATTGGCGGGTTGGTATCGACGTCCGGCGTGAAGCGGTCGGAGAAGGAGGAGCAGTGGGCGATGCCAAAGGAGTGCGCGCCAGAGAGGGACACCAGGTCCGCCTTGTCGAGGTTCCGGTCGCCGAAGGACTTGAGGAGCTCCGGCACGGTGAAGGAGGGCGCCGGTAGGGTGAAGACGAGGTCCTCCGACGCTGGGGCTAGCGCGTCACGTCGGCCCAGAGCCACGTCGAAGTGGGGCCCGCCAGCCTACATCCACCACGTAGACGTATATGTTAGCCGTCAGTAAATCTCTATGTCGACGTACGCCAGGAATAACCATCCAATCTGAGCACTCAGATTTGGATAATTGGATTGATGGTCGTGCGTGCTGCATGGCAGGCACCAAGGTCTAGGGTACGTAGCGTACCAGCACGAGGGAGTCGCGGGTAGCAAGGACGGTGAGGTCGGCGCAGGAGACGGTCCGGCCACAGGCGCGGTGCACCGCGGCGCGGATGCTCTCGATGAGGTTGAGCGCCACCGGCCGGAGCGTCAGGTTGGGCCCCATCGCCTGCTCGCTGTTGTTCCCGGTGAGGAGCACCGAGGCGTCGCAGCCCTGCAACAACAGTAAATAAGGAACATGCATCATACTCATGCATACATAATTACTCCTACATATACTTACATGCTAACATGCATACATGTACATAATTTGACATATGTGCGTACGCACGTACCTGCGGGAAGCAGTCGTGGAAGAGGATGCGGATGAGGGCGGGGGCGACCCCGACGTCTTTCCGGAAGGCCTCGGCGACGTGGTACTTGACGATGTGTTCCAGGTCTGGGCACGACACCGCGTGGAAGTCCGGCGAGAGCCCCGCCGCCGCCGAATGGACGGCGGCCCAGGCCAAGGCCACGACGACGAGGGCCGCTGCTGCTCTGGACGCCATCTTTCTCACTCTGCAGCAGATGGATGGACCCAAAGGGTGTCGTACGTGTGGCTTCCTCAAGCAAAGCGCTCCAAGGTATTTATAATCGGCCGGTCCTCGGTCAAATGTGTCCGGTGCAATTTGCTAGCCACATAGCTCGATCTGATCCTCAATTCCACACAGGTCGACAAGTCGCAGCTAGCTGGACGTACGTTGCTTACAAATGTGGATCGACATGTCCAAGTTGCATGGCTTGAACCTAGAAGTCAGAAGAGCTGATTACGGCCTACCGTTGTGATAAAAGGGTTTGATAATGCATGCATCGACGGCGTCGCTTTCATGGGGCTTTCGTGCACACGCATTTGCACCTAACCAACGGCGACATGTTGCCAAACTAGCATACATGTGTATGCGATTCAGGGCGGGCGGGCACGCAAAGAGCTGACCGGGCTCTACTGTTTTCTCGGTGAAGCCGACTGATTATTGGTTGCTCGATTGATTCCTTGGATGGAGAAACCAGAAGATTAGTACTAATATTAATTCACCTGTTAATCAGTACGTACGGTCGGGCATAGTTTACAGATCAAGATCACGTAGGATATTATCAAGAATGGAGACCTGGATATGATTAACGGATTTTGGAATAGTTTCGGATGGCATCTAGGAGTTGAGTGACAGCTTAATGGCGGAATAATTAGCTAGGGTGGTTAGAGACGGGATCGTTCGTTTGAATGGCACCTGCAAGATCGACATGCTACAAAACCGCTGAAAATTCTTAGCTAGGTCGGCCACGTGATGCACCTTCACTGTATCATATCATAGTGACCGTCAGTTACAAATCTAGACTAGATGGAGCCAGTCATCCGCTTGTTCGTACACGGAAGTCAAGGCTCCTCTTTGCATATCTGATTGCGCTTCTCGATTTGAAGGCATTCTAGCTAGCTACTATGTACTCCCTCCGTCCGAAAATACTTGCGGATGAATAGATGTATCTAGACGCAATTTAGTCCTAGATACACTCATTTCCATCCATTTCTCCGACAAGTATTTCGGGACGGAGGGAGTACCACAGTTCCAGTTAAATTACCGTCATCGACATCTTCAGGGAGTATAGGCATGAGAATACTTTTCAGAAGCAAGGGCCTGGAAGCAAGCTGGGCTATTCAGAGGTGTCCTTGACCGATTCTTTGTGGAGTTGTCCTTGTGGGTTAGGCGTGAGGAGTAATCTTGTCCGTGTTGTAAGGCTGGACTTGGGTGTGTTCTTGTTGTAATCGCCCAGGTGGGGGGCTCTCAAACCGTTTCTGTCTTAAATACTCCCTCTGTATCCAAATACTTGACGTTGGGGGAAAACCAGTACAAGTTCCCTAACGACAAGTATCGTGATACTGAGAGAGTATATGATATGCATGCTTGTGCGTATTCGAAAAAAAAAATTCGTCCTCTAGCTGAGCTGTGGTTGGGCTCAATTCTGTAAATATATGAAGGACAGTCGTGTGGCCTGCTTAAGCTACCTGCCCACTAAGCTACTGTTATTGTTAATTGTTTTTTTTCGATTTAACGTTTTTATTGCGGGTCTTTCCAATCTACCTAGCTAGCCCTTAGCCAGGTGGGGATCGATAGAGAGAAGAGCGTGCCTGGTCGTCTCTTGGACGATATGCATGCGTCTGCATGCAAAAATGTAATGTCTTACAAAGCATTACGTAAATCATTTGCAAGCTAATGAAACTGCCCCCCTGATTTTCAGGGTGGGCCCGTGCCCCCAAGTAATACCCAATATAAAACTGCCACGTCTCATTTTACCTAAGGTACGTAAAATCTTTTACGTAGGTGTAGCTTTGTCCGTCTGCATGCCAACCACTTGCAACGCAAATCACTCGCGTTCCTACACAACAAGTCAAAGCCCAGCCGGCTCCTCCCTGCGTGCATGCATGTGACATTTTGAATCTGAGTAGCAAAACGACCACATGCATGTAACTCCTCACGTGGAATCCTAGTACGGTCCCGAGTCGGAACTTCCGACTAAGTTACTGTCACGTACGTGGGGGGTGTGGATCTGACTATCTGCGTAGCACAACAAGCACATATATTTTCCAAAAACGATTCCGATCATCATGTGATTCTGATCACCAACGATCACATGCCGATTACAGCAACTATAGCAGAGTCGGCCATGTGATTCCGATCACCAACGATTTTGAGCCAAAATCACACTCTAGCGTGCTCGCCGTATGGCTCCCAACCGACATAATTCATGGAGCTCTCTTCGTAAACGAGCTCGCAGCCTCCATATATGGAGTCTGGGGAGGGCAAATATGGAGCTCAATTCAAATCCAACCGCCAGCACATGAGGGAAGTTTCAGATTATGCCTCCTTGCGCCGCCCATGCGATTGAAATAGCATGGCCTATCGCACCATCGGCAACAGCACTCGGCCTCTAATGCCCTGTCCGCGCCCTCGGAATCCAATGTTGGATGGCCACCACGCGGCATCATCTCATGGCTTACATGCAAGCAAGCCGGGAGGAGCCGTGTGAATAGGCAGGAGGCCTGCAAGAAGGCGGGGGAGCCGCGCGTGCGAGAAGCCAGGAGTCGTGTGAGCGCAGCTGCATTTCTCACCTGGAGGTGTGCCCCTTGTTGGTCGTTCGTCGACTACACTATCCTAAACTGCTTCTCAATAGTGGCTTCGACAGTATATAAAAGGCAAACACTGCCTCTCCTCTCTCCCATTGCCCTCCCTGCCGCCTCCCAAATCTTTCAGGTCCGCCTCCGTTCCGCCTCCAAGAACATGTTCCGGAAATCTCAGTGGGGTCCCCAGGACCCCTTCTTGGAGCACTTGGAAGAGGGCCTTGCCAAGCTCATGAGAGAAGAGACGGAAAGGGAGTGGCGGATTATTTTTCTAGAAACTAGCAGTAACACTGCCTTTTCATATAGAAGAAGAAAATAAATGATTTTTTCGAGTGGCAGATTTGGGGCCACGCTCCGCTGCCACGGAAGCATGGCCAGTCGACCGTGCCGCTGCCATTTTCCGGGGCATCAAGGCCCGCAAGACCCTGGAGCGCGGCTGTCGAGGCATTTTTTGCGGAAATCAAGGCGAGCATTGGCGCCTCTCCACTTGACCCGACCACTCCGCCCGTGGTGGTCGTGCAGGTGGCCGCTATGGAGGTGGTGGTCGTGTTTGTGGCCGCAACTGGGTCCCACCAACGAATCCATCTGTTGCCGCCGCAACTATTAGATTCAATTAACCTAATTAATATTTTAAAATACTATTCTATGTTTTATCAATGTAAGTCGCAATACGTCTAATTTTCTGCCCAAGTTATTAGATATCAACTCGAATTGAATCAAACATGTTGTGAATTTGAGATTATTTGGAAAGGACCCTTTTAGCCAATGATAAACGGGTCCGGCATGCAAGGACTAATATGGAGTTTGCCTTTTGGAGACTATGTGTTTCCATGTTCCCTCAGCAGCCTCCATTTTCATATGGAGCGCTTTATATGCGATATGGAAGTTGTCAATATGAAGACTCTACTAGAGTTGTGAGCTAGACCTCTAGATCTTTAGCGAGACAGTGAACCCCCACCGGCTCTTCTCAAATCCAAAGCTCAATTTAAACCTGGCAAAGTTCACACTAATCTCTCTAATTACTTGCAAGGTGCGTTCTAGTACTTCTGATCTTTCATAGTCTAGGGATCCTAGAGCATGACAATTTGTTGAGGATCACTTAATTTCCAGATGAACATGTGTCATCAGGCCTCACTCCATCCTCTTTCAGGCGGACCCCATCTCAAGTAGCTAAGAGCAACTCTAGCAGATTCGTCACATCTACAATCATCATCCTCCATATGGAGCTCAAACTAGACATACCATACGCATGTTTCAACACGATAATTTTATAGGAATGACATTGCTACCTAGACACTACCTAATCTACTCGGTGGCCGGCGCCGTCTAGTCGCCGCCATCGTCGTCTTCCTCCATGTATGTGCCAATGACTTCTTCATCCTCTAAGGGACGAGAGATCCTCAAAGTAGGCGTACGGGTTGGGCTGACGAGCGGCAGCAACAGGCCGCGGCTGCTCCTCCTCATCGGTAAGTGTCGGGCCGTTCTCATGGATGATGCACGCTGAGCTTCATGTGCGGTGAGCTGGAGCACGACGTGGATCGGGTCCTCACGCTCCGGCTCCGGTTCAGGAATTGAGAGATCAAGGTTAAATTCAGACTTTCTCTACAAATTCATGGTTTTTCAGTCTTTTCTCATTTAACAAATGCCTGCACTGTGGGATCTTAGTACGGTTCCGGTTAAATTACTGTCACGTTCGTTGGGTGGATCTGAGTTGCATAACCACCACGTATGATTTCGAAAAAAGACGAGTAAATCTATCACGTACTAATAACAGAGGCTACAT